>NC_048220.1:127846420-127996303 GCF_002007445.2 Ailuropoda melanoleuca | reverse complement strand
TTTTAAGATTTTATTTATTTATTTGACAGAGATAGAGACAGCCAGCGAGAGAGGGAACACAAGCAGGGGGAGTGGGAGAGGAAGAAGCAGGCTCATAGTAGAGGAGCCTGATGTGGGGCTCGATCCCATAACCGGGATCACGCCCTGAGCCGAAGGCAGACGCTTAACCGCTGTGCCACCCAGGCGCCCCCATATAGCATATTTCTAAATGATGCTTTGAAAAGTAGTCCAAGATTAAATTGGCTAAGGGAAATTTTAGTTCAGATTTACTGCTTTTAATCAGTGTGTAGAACACTGCTTGTAAGGAATTATATTTAAAATAAATGTATCTTTTCCTGCTCAAAGCAATGTGATTCTTCTGATGAATTATTATTTACTATAAAAAATGATACATATTTCAGTAGTAAAGTTATTATATGGTTGACTATATCAAGAAACTAGACCCATTTAATTACATATGTAATTCAAAACTTCTAGCTTGTCCAATGTAATGGAACAACAACAAAAACCCTTAAAAATCTGAAAATACTTGCCTTATATCTCTGTTTCCTCATAATGTACTATTAGACTACCTGTAAATGGAGGCTATTTTACATAACATTTCATTGAATAGATAAAAGTGACTATCAATGACTTTAAAATATGGATAAGAGAAAGAACTGTTAGTCTTTTGGTGATGTCATAATAACAAATTCTAGAAATAATATGGTGGTGTAATATACTATTGTGTATTATAAATATTGCAAATATAGTGTCATAATATACACTAATATTATACAGTTTGGTAATCATGCTACTGGTGTTGCCTATTATTTTATACTGAGGTTAAAATAGCTCTCAGCAATATATGTATGGCTGCTGTGCACATTCTAAAACCACACACTTTAAGGAGAATGAGTGGGTGTAGTATCCAGCCTTCAAGATGACCTCCAATGATACCCATCCCCTGTTATTTATAATCCTATAGTTTTCTCCCACATTGTACCAGGATTGGTCTGTGTGACTTAATGAATATGGCAAAAAGTGATGGTATGCCACTTTTGAGATTAGGTTATAAAAGATGATAGATTCTGTCTTGGGTTTTCCCTGGTGCATATGATCTCTCCTTCATTTAGATCACTCACTCTGTGGAAATTCTAGCGGGAACATCCCTGTGGCGAGACCAATGTGGCAGGGAATGAAAGCCTCCTGCCAGTCATGTGAGTGAACTTAGAAGTGAATTCTCCAGCCACGGTTGAGCCTTGAGATGAGAGTAGCCCCAATCAGAAGTTTAACTTCAATCTTGTGAAGAAATCCTGGACCAGACCACCCAGCTGAGCTACCCTTAAATTCCTGATTCTCAGATAATGTCTGGGATAAATGTTTGTTGTTTTAAACTAACAAATGGTGAAGTAATTTGTTACATAGCAATACAAACCAGTCAGTAGGAAAAACTATAGCACAAACATAATTTTAATATTTATGATTAATTAAACATTTATTCCTTTCCTGTTATACACTGTATTAGGAAATTCAGGCACTGTTTTAATTAGCATTGATTCTGACCGCATGGGGTTTTATATTTGAGGGTATTCCTGGCATATTATATTGTTAGGAACATATTTGATAATGTTGCAAAAATGTTAATATAGATTCCATTAATAACACTTAAGTAATATTAGATTTAAAATGCTCTGCCATTCTATCTGGTAACCAACACTATTCATTGATACCATATCCTCTGAAGATAAAACATCTGCCATGGCTAAAATATTCGGTCTTTGTCTTGCTATTTTTTTTCACGACTACTTAGAAGGTTATTGAGGTTTAAGCATAAAGGTTTATATGAGTATTAGACTAATCTTACTACCCCTTAAGTAGTATGTGCTGAGAGTTTTTACTGTCATTTCTAGTTAAAATTATTGACTTACGCACTCATTTAACATGTTTTCAAATTATGTGGAAGCAAAGCTAATCTACTTGACTTATAAGCGCTGACTGTGGACATGGGGAACACATGCTAATATGAGAAAAATAAAATAAATATTCTATCATTACTTTTGTTTCTCACTTAGTTTCATGCTTTTAACATGATCTTATTTTTGACCATTCTATGAAGTGCTGTAATTATTGTAGAAAATACTAAGTTAGAGAAAAAGAAAATATAAAGTTATACCAAGTGCTCTCATTCTGTAGAAAATATTAAAACATCAATGTTCTAAGGAAAAACCAAAGATGATCATTGTATAGTTTTAAGATAATTAGTTTATTATTTTTTACTTGAAATTTGTTAACCAGTTTCATTTGTCTCAAAATGATAGATTGTAGAGAAAAGTATTCTCTATAAATGAAGTATCTAAAGTATTCCAAAGAAACTGGTAACATATAAGTAATTGGGTCGGTGATTACTAATGTATGGTTTTCTGTCCATTAAGGTGTCAATCCTAACAGACTCTATGAGAAGCCATCTTATGGACCAAGTTTAACTTACTGCATGTACATAAAAGAATATAATATTTTTCCTTGAAGAAAAAATAATTATTTAATCTAGTATTCTATCAGAGTCTGAATAACTGATATTTTACTATATTTAATATAGGCTGATGTTCATGTACAAAACTGATAAACTATTGTGATTTTTAAAAAAATTTACATTTATATTTTATTTTGCTTAAGAATTTGAGCTCTCTTAATTAATGTTTTGCTTTATCTATGAAAATCCAGCTATGTATATTAAATTTCACTCTAGGGGCACCTGGGTGGCTCAGTTGGTTAAGTGTTGTAAGTTATATGCTATATTAAAGCCATTTATTTAGTCACTTATCCATTTATTATTCTATAAAATGCTGTTTTTTTTTTAAAGAATGTGATGCTGTATATACACCTATGAATAAACTGTTATATCTATACTAACATTTAATCCAAGACTGTTCATTTTAATGCAATGGGCTTTGCTGGTAATTGCTGGTAATACAAAGGCATCATTAACCAGTACATTAGGACAATCTGATTTACTCCTCTAGATTTCAGGCTGAAGAGGCCATTACATTCTTAATGACCCTAACCAATGGAGGTAGTAGTTTTCCTCTCAAAGGAAAGTCCTGGAGTAGAGTTGTTTTCTTTGATTTATATGCTAACTGGATGTAGTTAATTATAAAGTTCCAATGATAAGTCCAGAAAAACACTGTAGATACTCCTGTTGCTTTGGAAATGATTCCCAAAGAAAGGCCCAATACAATTTCAATTATCAATCTCTATGAGGTGGATCTGTCTGCTACAACTTTCTGTATTTTAAAAAGAAAAAATCTAATTATGTTGATAAGATATAAAAATTGAACTTTCCAAAATGTTCTCTATTTCTGAAGGTGGAGGAATGTAAAATTTAGAGGCAGATTATTTATTGTACAGATTAGCCATGGTTTCAGTTCCTCTGCTCTTGGGCTTGTCCTAGACTTTGGACTCCAGAGGAAGTTTGTCCAAATTTGTGAGCTCCACAAATTTTATTTGATTGCCCTCTACATACCAAAACATATTATCTGTTATTCATTTATTTGGTGTGAATACATTCCTACTTGATTGAATTAGCAGGAACAAAACTGAATGGGACTGTTTGTAGTTTGTCTACAAACTAGGGAACTGTAAACTTCCATTATGCTGTTTTACTCAATGATCTGGGTCTATTTGATGTTTCTCTGTTTCACTTACATAACAATTTTCCACATTATTTTCTATTTGTCATTAATGCTTTTTTTAACTCTGCTTTATTGAAAAGATATAAAAACAGCATTATCAGGGCCTGGAAAGCAAAAATGCTCCTTCTACTCTGTACTGTTATTTTATGCTATTATGAACAAGGAGCAAAACAATTCAAAGACTCTTATCAAAAATTATAGGAAGATAACATTTTGTTTGTCTTAACTTATTTAATACACGGGCATTGTGTTGTTCGATGCTACATATAAGCCTTCTTTGAATGTCTTACTTTGGGTGATTCATACTATTTTATACTGTTCAGTATTGCAAGAAGGAATGAAGACAAAATACTTGTGATAATTTGATGAATTCTCCAATTAAAAAAGATTGATATATTTCTAAATACCATTTTTTGATTCTGATAGAAAAAAATATGCCTAGGAAAACACTAAGTTACCTTACTACACAGCACAAGCATTATATTAATAATATCCCAAACATTCTTCTTACCCAAACGAAGTAAAGATATATTATTTCCCTACTTTTTCCCCTTCTCTTTTACTATTTAAGCTCTTCTATTATGGCAAACAAATTGCGCACTCACTGTCTTAGAGATTTTGCAATATGATTATCCTCAATTCAATGAATTGTTCACCAACTTCAAACATGAAAAGAATACTACATTTAGATTTGCCTTTATTTATGCTTAGTCTCATTATTTTGTAATTTACAAGTTTCCACTATGAATGCCTTTCACTACTGAGTCACTGTTTATTACTGATACTTTGAGAAAGAGGTGCCTAAAATAACATTTGTGGTGTTCCACAGTATAACTTCAGTCTGCTCAGTTGAACAACTCACATTCTGCGTAACCTAGTTTCTCATCAACTTGTCTATTCTGTCATGCTGCTGCTCTTCATCAAGGTTCTATTTATGACAAAATGGTTTCCCTGAAAATATGTGTTTTCTCACCTTCTATGCTTTCCCCAACATGTCTCCTCCTTGATATATTGTCCCTCTTCTTTTTCTGTTTAACAAGTCTATTTCTTCCCTTAAGATTTAATTTAAATTTTATCCCATTTATTACACTATGGCCAATTAACCAGCCTCCAACCAGGGGTCAGAGTGCCTCAACCAAATTTCTCAGAGTAACTCAGAGGCTGTGCCACTTATTTTTGAATTAATTAATATACTCTAAGAATTGTATAAAATTGTATATAAACATTTATTTTTAGGTCCTCTTTTTAGAAAAAGATTATAAGGAACTAAGCTGTAGAAGATGGTATATGTGCATATGAAATACATATGAAATATGTATATATATTTCAATCTTTACCCTTTATATATTATTATTTTCACAATGAGAGTTTGCTGATAAATTATATTTTACCAAACTCCTAAACTGGTCATATTTGAGGTGTTTTCAGGGAGAAGAAAAGAACAACAACAACAAAACCAACAATAACAGCAAAACCAAAACAAACAAACAAACAAGACAAGACAAATAATTGAGATATAGAATTGGAAAACCTTGCACAATGGTGGTATTTTCATTCTTTCTTCCATTTGAATGCCATAAATAGAGGAAAAAAGGATTCATGAGGATAACATATTACCTATGTGAGGAGAAGGAAGAACAAGTTTAGATTATGCAGGCCGTGATTCATATTATTAAACTATTAAATGTAGAAAAAAACTCAAAATGTATGTCTGAAAATTTCAAGATAGATGTAGCAGTTTTCACAGAATGAGGAAAAAAAATGCTAAAATTTGTATGGAATCATAGAAGACCTCACATAGCCAAAGCAATTTTAAGAAAGAAGAACAAAGCTGGTGGCACAATGTTTCTTAATTTCAAATTACATTAACCGAAACAATATGGTACTGGCATAAAAAATGGACATAGATCAATGGAAAGAGTAGAGAGCCCAGAAATAAACCCACACAAATGTGGTCAATTAATTTATGCCAAAGGAGCCAAAAATATACAATGGAGAAGAGACAGTCTTCAATAAAATGTGTTGGGAAAACTGGACAGCCACATGCAAATGAATAAAATTGGATCTCTATCTTACTACACAAAAAAATAGCATAATGATTAAACACTGGAACATAACACCTGAAACCATAAAATTCCTGGAAGAAAACATAGGTGGTAAGCTCCTTGACATTAATCTTGGTGATGGTTATTTGGATTTGATACCAAAAGCAATGGCAACAAAAGCAAACTTAACAAGTGAGACCACCTCAAACTAAAAAACTTCTTCACAGCAAAAGAAATTATCAAGAAAATGAAAAGGCAACCTAAAAAATGGGAGAAAATATCTGCAAAGCATATCTCTGATAAGGAGTTAATATACAAAATATATAAAGAACTCCTTCAACTCCATAGCAAAAAAATCCAAAGAAAATATACAGAGAATATGAATAGACATTTTTACCAAGAAAACAGGCAGAAGGCCAACAGGTACAAGAAAAGGTACTCAACATCATTAATCATTAGGGAAATGCAAATCAAAATAACAATGAGATATCACCACACATCTGTTAGAATGCCTATTATCCAAAAGATAAGAAATAACAAGTGTTGGTGAGGATGTGGAGAAAGGGGAATCCCTATGTTCATTGCAGTATTACTTACAGCTTCCATGTGTGCATGCACACACACACACACACACTGAAATATTTCACAGCCTTAAAAAAGGATGAGATCATGCCATTTATGACAACATGGATGGACCTAGAGGGTACTATTCTAAGCTAAATAAGTCAGACTGAGAAAGACAAATACCGTATGATTTCAGTCATGTGTGGAATCTAAAAAAACAAAACAAAACAAAATAAAACAAAGAACAAGCAAAAAAGCAGAATCAAACTTATAAATACAGAGAACAAACTGATGGTTTGCAGAAGTGGGGGCAATAAACAAAATGGGTGAAAGGAAAGTGAGAGATACAGGCTTCAAGTTATGGAATGATGAAATCATGGGAATAAAAGGCACAACATAGAGAATATAGTGAATGACATTGTCATAGAGTTATATGGTGACAGATGGTAGCTACACCAGTGGTGAGCAAAGCATGAGATACAAAGAAGTTAAATCACTATGCTGTATGCATGAAACTAATGTAACATTGTGTGTCAACTATAGAGCTACCCAGGACCCAGCAATTGCACTACTCACTATTTATGCCAAAAATACAAATGGAGTAATCCAAAGGGGCACCTGCACCCCAAAGTTTATAGCAGCAATGTCCACAATAGCCAAACCATGGGAAGGGCCCAGATGTCCATTGATAGATGAATGGATAAAGAAGATGTGGTATATATATACGATGGAATATTATGCAGCCATAAAAAATGAAATCTTGCCATTTGCAATGATGTGGATGGAACTAGAGTGTACTATGCTAACCAAAATATGTCAACCAGAGAAAGACAATAATCATACTATCTCACTGACATGTGGAATTTGAGAAACAAGGAATAGGATCATAGTGGAAGAGAGGAAAAACTGAAACAAGAAGAAACCAGAGAGGGAGAGAAACCATAAGAGACTCAATCTCAGAAACAAACTGAAGGTTGCTGGAGTGGAGGGGAGTGGGAGGAATGGGGTGTCTGGGTGATGGACACTAGGGAGGGTATGTGTTGTGGTGAGCACTGTGTATTGTATAAGACTGATGAAACACAGACCTGTACCTCTGAAATAAATAATACATTATAGAAAAATAAATAAATAAAATTGCTATGCAAACAAACAAAAACAAATCTTTTTTTTTTTTTAAAGGAAACACTTGTGTACCATTGATGGGAATATAAATTGGTGCACTCACTATGGAAAACAGCATGGAAATTCCTCAAAAACTTAAAAGTAAAACTACCATATGAGCCAGAATTTCCACTTTTGGGTATTTATCTGAAGAAAATAAAAACACTAAGTTGAAAAGACATATGCATCCCTATGTTCATTGCAGCGTTATTTACAACGGCCAAGATATGGAAAAGAACCTAAAAGTCCATCAATGGATGAATGCATAAGGAAGATGTGGCATATATACACACAATATAATATTATACAACCAGAAAATGAAGAAAATCTTGCCATTTGTGACAACGTGGATGGACCTTGAGGTCATAATGCTAAGTGAAATAAGTCAGACAGGGAAAGACAAATACCATATGATGCCACTTATATATGGAATCTAAAAACAAATAAAAACACAAGGTCATAGATACAGAGAACAGATTGGTGGTTGTCAGAGGCAAAAGGATAGGCAGTGGGAAAAATGGGTGAAGAAGGTCACAAGGTACAAACTTATAGCTATAACATAAATAAATCATGGTTATGTGATGTACAGTGTCATGACTATAGTTAATACTGTATTGCATTGCATCTTAAAGTTCACATCACATGAAAAAAACTGTAACTATATATGATGATGGGCATTGACTTGTGGTAATCATTTTACAACATACACAAACATCAAATCATTATTTTGTACACCTGAAACTAATACATGTCAATTATATTTCAATAAAAAAGAATTTGCCAAATATAAAGATTTTTGAATTAAATAATAGAACATAATATATACATATAAAAATAAGTATGTCAAAGGCAAAACTATAGAAACAGTAAAAAGATCAGTATTTTTTTCAGGAGTGAGGAGGGAAGGATAACTATATGGAGCACAGAGGATTTTTACGCAGTAAAACTATTCTTTATAGTAATATAACAGTAAATACATGTCATTATATTTTTCCAAACACATAGAACATACAACACCAAGAATGAACTCCTATGCAAACTATGGACTCTGGAAGATGATGATGTATCGATGTAGGTTCATCAATTGTAACAAATGGACCACTCTGGTGGGTGATGCTGAGAATGAGGAAAGCTATACATGAGTAGGGACGGGCATATCTGGGAACTCTCTGTACCTTCTGTTCAATTTTGCTATGAAACAAAAACTGTTCTAAACTGCTCTAAAAAAAAAAAACTGTTCTTAAAGTTGTAATAAAAGAAACAAATATGTAAACAATTGAAGCACACAATGGGGAAAAATAAATAATTCTCAATAGAAATGATATGTAAGAGCTGAGATGTTCATTTACCAATTCATTCTTAACAAATAGTAAACAAAGTAAATATATATATATATGTATATACATATATATAAAATGCTGATCATCTTCACATTAAGTGAATTGAAATTAATTCTTCAATTGCAATCGTGTAATGATTTCATTTCCTAAAGAAATTCAGTGACACGTAGTTGTATGCCTATTTATGCAGGTGAAACCCAAAGGTATAATTATGATGGATCAGGCTGGACTAAGCATAAAAATATAGAGAAAAGGGGGTATTGTTTTGGGAGTTAACTATTTGTCACACTGCTAGAGTAGGGAAACAGAGGACACATTTTGAATAAAATTTAAAAATTTTAAATTGGAGGCCTGATAGCTGTAGTGATCCTGGACACTAGCTCTCTATACATCTAATCTTTAAAAAAAAGAAAGGAAGGAAGGATGGAAGGAAGATAAAAGGAAAAGAAAGAGAAAAGAAAAGAAGAAAGAAGAAAAAAAAAGAAAAGCAAAAGGAAAAGAAAAGAAAAAGAACAAGAGAGCAAAATGATTCAAACAGAACTGAGATTTTACCTACTGGACAAATAAACCTCAAGAGTCCAAAAAGCTACAATCTGCTGTTACTTCAAATTAACTTTTCTGACATTTAAATTCACATGTAAAGTCTTTTTAGAGTAACTGCATAGTAATTAGTTACCTACCACTATACTGAGTTCTCCTTGAAAGAAAAGCACTTAACTGAGGGCTTCAGAGGGGAGGAGGGTGAGGGACTGGGATAGAGCGGGGACGGGTATTAAGGAGGGCACATATTGCATGGTGCACTGCGTGTTATATGCAAATAATGAATCATGGAACATTACATCAGAAGGATGTATATTATATCATAAGGATATACTGTATGGTGACTAAAATAACATGATAAAAAATATTATTAAAAAAAAGAAAAGCACTTAAATTTTTGTTGTTATTAGAGTTAAATAGTTGAGTGTTTAATAATCAGTATAGGCTAATTTATATTGCATTAAAAAACAACATCTAAATATTTATTCATATAAAGGACAAAGTTTTCTTTTTATATATATATATTTCTTTTTTAAGATTTTATTTATTCATTTGACAGAGAGAGAGACAGTCAGCAAGAGAGGGAACACAAGCAGGGGGAGTGGGAGAGGAAGAAGCAGGCTCCGAGTGGAGGAGCCTGATGTGGGGCTCGATTCCAGAATCCAGGATCATGCCCTGAGCCGAAGGCAGACGCTTAACGACTGAGCGAGCCACCCAGGCACTCCCAAAGGTTTATTTCTTACTTAAGCCGTATATCCATTGTGGGTAGGCAGAAATTTTGTTTATTATATTCAATCAGGAACCCAAGATGATCTACCATGAAGTTTCATAATTCACTTCTTTTTTTTTAAGATTACTATTTTATTTGGAGAATGTGAAACACATTCATGATGACTAATTGCAAATAATCAACAAAAATTTTACTACAGAAAAAAAACTATAACATTATCATTATAATTTCTAAACCAAAAGAAAAAAAAAGGAAAATAAGGCAAAGAAAACTGAAGCAATCTAACAGAAGACAGTGGAGACAGAAAAATAAAGCACAGTAAAAAATGCAAAGTAAAGGAAGCACAGTAAAAAATGCAAAGTAA
The DNA here is from genome assembly GCF_002007445.2 of Ailuropoda melanoleuca. Lineage (NCBI taxonomy): Eukaryota > Metazoa > Chordata > Mammalia > Carnivora > Ursidae > Ailuropoda > Ailuropoda melanoleuca. Next base: position 127,985,888 of record NC_048220.1, on the reverse strand, counting down.
AGTGTCAGTAGTTAAGTCTAAACATACAAGCAAGTCCCCCTGCACATGCAAAGATGGGATAAAAATTATATCTGTTTACTAAAAGAACAGGCACTTAGATTGAGTTTAAAAAGTAGTGAGGCAGAAAGACACACAAATTTTAAAATATGCTTTTTATAACAAATGGAACAAAAATAAAATAAAAGGGTACAAAAAGCATCAAAATGAAAGAACAGAAAACGATATGCTGAGCAAATGAGTAGAGTAATGGTAATTCCAGGAGAATTAGACTTCTCTTAAATGTAAATTCAATTAATTAACACATAATTTATTATTTGTTTGCGAGGTAGAGGTCAGTGATTCATCCAGTCTTATATAATACCTAGTGCTCATTACATCACATGTCCTCCTTGATGTCCATCACACACTTACCCCATCCCTCTACCTGCCTCCCCTCTAGCAACCCTCAGTTTGTTTCCTATGTTGTAAGTCTCTTATGGTTTGTCTCCCTCTCTGATTTTGTCTTGTTTTATGTTTTCCTCTCTTCCCCTGTTTTGTTTCTTAAATCCTACATATCAGCGAGATCATATGATAACCGTCTTTCTCTGACTGACTTATTTTGCTTAGCATAATACCCTCTAGTTCCAACCATGTTGTTGCAAATGGTAAGATTTCATTTTCTGAAGGCTAAGCAATATTCCATTGTGTGTGTGTGTGTGTGTGTGTGTGTGTGTGTGTATACCACACCACATCTTCTTTATCCATTCATCTGTCAATGGACATCTGGGCTTTTTCCAAAGTTTGGCTACTGTGGACATTGCTGCTACAAACATAGTTCACTTTAATAAGGGGAAGAAAGGGGAAAAAAATTGTGACCAAGCTTTGAAATGCTTCAGTCTGTAAGAAACATTTCATATTGCCATTCTTAATTCCAAAGTGTGGGAAGGGTAATTTTCCCTTCTCCGAGAGAGAGAAATAGTACTGTTCATTAGTAATAGTTACCAAAGCAAAATTTCTAAGACTACTGATTTGCATTTTCTGACAAGTGAAATGTTTATATCTGATTTCACTGTTAATAGTGAACATTAGAAAACACAGGGACATGTTTAGATCTTTAAGAGCTGTTCAGTTGTTTCCTTTTACCTCTAAGGCAGCAGTCCTACAATAAAATAAAATACAATAAAAATGAAATTGCAATAGGGGCACCTGGGTAGCTCAGTTGTTGAACTTCTGACTCTTGATTTGGGCTCAGGGTTATGATCTCAGAGCTGTGATATCGAGCCCCATGTCAGACTCTGCACTGAGCATGGGGACTACTTAAGATTCTCTCTCTCTGCCCCTCTACCCGGCTCATGTGCATTCTATCTCTTGCTTAAAAAAAAAAAAAAAGAAAAGAAAAAGAAAAAAAAAAGAAAAAGAAATTACAATAAGTATTAATGAACACAAAACTACAAAATACTCATTTTTAAATTTTCTTCAGTGCCTTTTATATGATTTAAAATCATATAGATAATATAAATTGACATACAAAATTTTATATCATATATACATGATGATTAACTGTGTATGTCAATTTCACCTGGCCACAGGGTAACCAAATATTTGATTAAACATTATTTCAAGTGGTTCTATAAGGATTTTCTGGAAGAGATTAATAATTAAACTTACAGAATAAGTAGTGCAAGGTTGCCCTTCTCTATATAGGCAGGTCTCGAAGGGTTAACTCAAACCAATCCACTGAAGGCCTAATGAAAACAAAAGGCAGAGTAAGATAGAATTCTTTCTCTCTCTTCACCTGATGATTTTTGAGCTGGGACTGCAATTTCTGCCTTTGGATTTGAATTCATACCATCAGCTCTTCTAACTGTCAAGCCTATCATGCCTATGGTGGGATTATACCATTGTCTCTGCTGTGATTCCCCCTTGGTAAATATAGATCTTGAAAATCTTCAACCTTCATAATCAGATGAGACAATTCCTTAAAATAAATATATTTTAAAAAAACTACATATCTCTCTCTATATATCTATATCTATATCTATCTATATCTATAATCTATATCTATATCTATCTATCTATCTATCTATCTATCTATCTATATATATATATATAATCTCCTATTGTTTTTGTTTCTCTGTAGAACCCAGAAAAATACAGATTTTGGTACCAGGAGTGTTTCTAAAGGAGCAGGATGCTAATGGTCAGTTTTCTGAATTGGTTGTGGGGTTTCTGGAATTGGCTCTCTAATCTGATTAGATTTAAAGATGCTCATGACTCTATTTCCAGGAGTAAAGACAGCACTGCTGGTCCATGCCATAACCTTGTAATAGAGCTATACAACATATCTCCATTTGCTACTCCTAGCCAATCATTTATAAGAAGCAAGGAATGGGATGGCTGTGCATATGATTCTTTCTAACACTTGTGGAAAATTAAGAAATATAATGAGTCTGCTTGTTCCTAGTGTCACTGGACAAAGAGATGAAAGGACAGGATGAGCTCAGGGATTAAAACTCCCAGCTCAAGTACCACATCAATTATCTTAAGGTATCTGTATGTGCTCTGAAGAAGACCCTTACCTCCTGGAGCCACAGGGCTGAGATTGCTGAAAATCAGAGTCTAATCCTGAGACTAGCTGAATTACAAGTTAAACTCCAACCTGGCAAGGTGTCTACTACTAAAGTGAGGGCAGAGTCTGGTAGATAATGGAATGTTGTTAAGTTCCCCAGAATGCTAGCCAGCTACCTGATGGCAGATTGATTACATTGGACTGCTTCCATCACAGAAGGGGCAGCATTTTGTCCTTACTGGAGCAGACACACTGGATATGGATTTACCTTCCCTGCACACAATATTTCTGCCAAAACTATTATCCACAGACCTACGGAATGCCTTATCCACCATCACAGCATTACACACAACATTGCTTCAGATCAAGGAACTCAATTCACAGCAAAAGAAGTGGGGCAATGGACCTATGTTTATGGGATTCACTGGCATTTCCATGTTCTCCACCAACTCCTGAGAAGCTGGCTTGATAAAACAGTTGAATGGCCTTTTGAAAACTCTGTTACAATGCCATCTAGTTAGCAATGTTTTGCAGAGCTGAGGCAAGGTTCTACAGAAGGTGCTATGTTCTCTAGATCAGTGTCCACTCTGTGGTGCTATTTCTCTGATAGCCAGGATTCACTACTCCAGGAATCAAGGGGTGGAAAAGGATGTGACATCCCTCACTATTATCTCTAGTGACCACTCATGGAATTTTTGTTCCCTTCTTGCAAATTTATGCTCTGCTGCTTAGAGATATTAGTCCCAGAGAGAGAAATGCTTCTATCAGGAAACAACGATTCCATTGAACTGGAAGTTCTTACTGCCACCTGTTCACTTTATTCTCTGCATGCCTCTGAATTAAAAAGCAAGGAAGGGACTTAACTTGCTGGCTGTGGTGATCAATCCTGATCACCAAGGGGAAATTGGACTGCTACTCCAAAGCAGAGGTAAAGAAAACTATGTCTGGAATACAAGGGATCCCTTAGGGCATCTCTTAGTATCACCATGCTCTATGATTAAGGTCAATGGAAAAAACCCAATCTAGGTGGGACTTCTAATGACCTAGACATTTTAGTATTTAAGATTTGGATGTCTTGCCAGGTTAAGAACCATGACCAGCTAAGATGCTTGTTGAAGGCAAAGGAAAGACAAAACGGGTAGTAGAAATAGTTTTAAATACCAGCTGTGACCACTCGACTACTTACAGATGTGAGGACTTAAGTCAATAATAGCATGGCTAGAGAAGTGACTGCAATTTCACATAAACCAAGTTACCACACATTTCAGTGATCCAGCAAATCTAACTGTATGTAAGGGTGTCTACACAGCATTTATATTTCCTCTACTATATATATTTTAAAGTTGAGTTTAAATTTAAGCTTATTTTCTATTTTAATTTTATATTTAGGTCTAGCTATAAGCTTCTCAAACACAGATGCCATTATCCTTTTCTTTTCCTTTCTCTTTGAGAGAGAGAGAGAGAGTGCAGGGGAGGGGCAGAAGGAGAGAGAGAGAATCCCCAGCAAGCTCTACCACCAGCATGCAGCCTGATGTGGAGCTCGATCTCAGGACCCGAGATCACCACCTGAACTGAAATCAAGAATCTGTCCCTGAACTGACTGAGGCACTATTATCCTTTTCTTAATAGATCTTTGATGTAGATTCAAACATATTTTTCTCATTTTGTGTATGTTGTTACATAATCCCTCCATTATAAAAAGCCAAATAAAAATTAAAATTTGGCAACATTTTTCTGTATGGGGGACAGATAGTAAATATTTTCAGCTTTATGGACTGAATGGTCTCTGTTGTCACTTCTTTTTTTTTTTTTGATTCATGATTTTTTTTTATTTTAATGTTTTTTTATTATACTATGTTAGTCACCATACAGCACATCCCTGGTTTCTGATGTAAATTTCGATGATTCATTAGTTGCATATAACACCCAGTGCACCATGCAATACGTGCCCTCCTTACTGCCCATCACCAGTCTATCCCATTCCCCCACTCCCCTCCCCTCTGAAGCCCTCAGTTTGTTTCTCAGAGTCCATAGTCTGTTGTCACTTCTTAACTGTCATTCTGCTGCAAATACAACCACGGACAATATGTAAACAAATTAGTGTACCTGTCTTTCAATAAAACTTTACTTGTAAAAGCAGATATAGGACTGAATTTGGCCCACAGGCTACAGTTTCCTAATCCCTTTCCCTGTCCTAGATCATTTAAGAGTGTCTTGCCCATGAGCCTCAAATCAATTACTGCAAAGTGGAAGCTTTCCATAGCCACAGACTTCAGTATGACAACTGCATGTCTGATTATCTGCAATAGAGATGTGTGTTGATTCCTCATGCTATGTAATCCTCATATTACAAAGCTTTCCTTCCAAATTTTTTGGTGTCTAAAGTACTTGCCTTATTTTGGAGTTAACCATGTTAACGGCACTGCAGAATCCTGGGGTGGATGGAACTGAAGGGGCGCATTACAGGAGCAATTTTTCACATAATGCCCTAGGGTAATCCATGGCAAGGTGGTAATGACTGAACTTCCAAACATCGGTGGGAGACAGCACATCACAGGATAAGTAAATTGTTCTTGGCACCTGGACTGTTTACCTCCCTGACTGGGAGAATCATTGCACTAGTAATGCTTTTCCAGCAGGCAGGTTGAAACTTCATGGAGGGCTGTAGCAGTTGGTGATAGCACTCAGCTGTGCGAAACAGAAAACTTGTTCATCACTGGCTTAAACAATTATGGGCTTATTTTTCTTCAAACAATTAGAAGACTAAAATCATATCAGTGGCTCATGAGAGTCAGAGCAGAGATTTCTGCAATTTTCTTGGCCTTCCTCTCAGCTTCCTACTGCTCAAGTTGCTTGAGCTCCAGCCACCAGGTTTACATTAGAAGCAGGAAGAGAGTGTGAGCAGTAAAGAGCAAGAATCGTGCTTCTATTAAGAAAGCAATTTTTATCCTATTTATACATTGCCAAATTTGTGTCATATGTCCTTGCATACGACACTGGAAAACGTGTCTGTTAGCCTGATGCGTGAGAACTGCTCTTGAGGAAACTGATCCATTGACGACCATTGATTGGAAAGGCACCTAGCAGGATCTGCTAAAAGTACAGCATACAGGCTGCATCTCCACTTGTCATAGAGTCCTGGCCAAGGAGGAGGCAATGTTTCTTTTCTACCACTTCTTTTTTCTTTTATCTTTTCTTCCTTTTGAGCCTCCTTTTTCTTGTTCTGCACACCCCGCCCCATCCTTCTCATCCTCCTCCTTTAAAATTTCTGGTTGGGAAAACATTTTCAAGCATAAAGACAAAGGAATCAGCCTTAAAAACTTGGCAGAGGGCGGTTTATTATACTACATAATTCTACATATGTGTTACATAATGTTAAAAATTTTTAAAAAGAAAATGACACTGGTGATACTCAGAAAGTTTAGCAGAAAAAAATTTTAAAAAACTCTCTCTCACTGTACCAATATATATTATAACGTTCCTGGGCAGGGGGGAAATCCCAACAACACCACAATAAATGTATAAATACACGTGGAGAAGTTTATCATGAAATTTAGAGGAAAAAAATCATAATGAGGTTTTTCATAAAACTTGATGTCATTCATATGAAAGATTAAATGGCAAATATTGGCCAGTAGAAGTAGGTGCCAGTTACAACAGTTATCAAGGCAGGGTAATATGACTAAGATAGAACAAATAAATACAGATATGTCCTCTACATTGCTGTTGTTCAAGCACTGAACAAAAGTTGTCTATGCAGTTAGTCGTGAAAGCAAATGAAAGGAAAATGACAATGACCATTATGTGCAAGTGTTGTGCTATCTAGGAGAAAAACATAAGAGAATAAGAACGGATACTCAAAGGTTAGCCAAATAACTACATAGAGGGAAAAAATGATTTGTGGTGGGGATCGTTAATCATCTTTTTATAATTTTTTATTGGTTAAAATTTCTGAAGCAAGGCAATCTTTTAAATACCAGACAATTTAATCTAGATACTTGCTGACTTTCCTCAATTCCAGTTTATTCTTCGATCAGTCATATTTACATTTGACATTTGCTCTGGATTTATTCTGTGGTCCCTTTGATCTGAAGTCAGTTCTAAGTAATGAAAAGCTGTGAGAACAACTTCATGGTTGTTACTGTGAAAGAATTAAATCCACCTATTGATCAGTTCTCTCCTTGTTTGATGCATGTGTTCTGTGTTGGTGTCCAGTCTCTTGCCTTTTGCAGAGTTTCTCCATTTCATGATATATTCAAAAAGTCTTTCCCATGCCCTGATTGTGTGATATGTGTATTTGATAAAATAGGACACATAATGAAATATAGGTGACATTTATTATATGCAATGCTATGTATACTATATATGAAATATCTTACTATACACAAGATTGTATGTTTATTTTTAACTCCTTTATCTTTCTGGACTTGATTTTTTCATGTGTTTGTGATATGGATTCAAGAACATTTTTCCAAAATGCTAGTCAGTTTTCTACAAATAATTATTGTCTTTAATTTTTTTAATAGTATATTGAGGTATGAGTAATAGTCTAAGGATTCCAACAACAACAAAAAACCCAGAAGTCCTCCCAGTGTTTTCAAACTTCCAGTAATAATTCCAAAGTCATTAAGTTACTGTTTCTTCTAATTTTTCACTATATGTTTTTAAATATTATAATTACACCATCAACTCTTTGTTAAACAAATTTAGTTATTCTCTACTACTTTCTTTTTATCAAAGATGGGTATTTAGAATTCTTCCATCTCCATCCCCAATTTCACCCCCCACTTGTTCATGTTATAGGGGAAGCACAATTTTTCTTAAAAATAATCAAATTCCAACTCTGCATATTTATGTGTCTACTAATCTTATCCACAGGTGAATTTTTCCAGTGTAACTCTGATTTTATTCCAGTTAACAATTGCCACACTTTTGGTTTATTTACTTTTCTAGGCATTTATTACTAATTATTCCCATACTCTATATAATCACCATTAAACCTATTTTGATTCCATTTTATTGAAAGTTTTGTTAAATTTTGTCTTCTGGTGATTTATGTTTACCACTTCTATATAATAGCCCTAGAAATTCTCAGATTTTTGGTGCTTGCTATTTAACTTTATATTCATTTCCATGCCCCCATCACATATTGATACTTTTTGTTTGTTCCATACTTTTTAGCAATTTGTATCCTTATGTTGCTTCTTTACAAATGGTGCACATATGAATTGAGAGCATGTAAGACTACAAAAGTCTTGTTTCTACCTACAAACTAGATGGGGGCTTTTGGTTTTTTACTTGCTTGCTCTTTTTGTGGATGCCCATTATCAGACTGAGGAAATTTCCTTACATTTCCAGCCCCTGGTCAATTTTTATTATGAATAGATGGTAATTTTATCAAATTATTTTTCTGTATCTACTTACATGGTCAGATGTTTTTGTTTTACCTGTTATTCTACACGTGATAAATTAGATTTTCTTTCTTAAAAATTTTAATAAAAAGAGACACCTGCATTAATAATAGTTGGTGAGTTTTGAGAATGATACATCCATATAACCACTATTATGGTCTCTAAAATATTACATCACTTTATAGAAATCGTTTGTACTTCACTGAAGTCAACACCTCCTTATACTTCTCTGCTTTCTGTGTGTTTTATTGGGATTTAGAATTTTATAGCATTGAATTATATGTAGTCTTTTCTGTATCACTTCTTTCCTTCCAAATAACATTAAAATTTTTGCTCAGGTTGTTGGGTGTATTTGTAGTTTGTTGTTTTCTACTGCTAAATGGTATATTGTTTAATGAGAACTCACAACCCTGACTGAGATCAAGACCTGAGCTGAGATCAAGAGTCGGATGCTCAACTGACTGAACCACCCAGGTGCCCCTAATTGTGGTTTTATTTTTTAAAGAGTTCATTTATTTATTTGAGAGAGAGAGAGAAAGAGCGAGAGAGAGCATAAGTGGGGAGGTGGGGGCAGAGGAAGAGGGAGAAGCAGACTCCATGCTGAGCAGAGAGCTGGGCATGGGGCTTGATCCCAGGACCCCAGGATCATGACCTGAGCTAAAGGTAGACACTTAACCACTTAACTGATTGAACCACCCAGGCGCCCCCTAATTGTGGTTTTAATGTGCATTTTCCTTATGGCTAAGAATATCTTTTTTGTGGTTATTGAATAAACATCTGTTTATTTTCTTTTTGGCAGTATCTATCCAAATCTCTTGGTCATTTTATAGGGGTTTTTTTTTTTTTTACTATTGATTTGTAATTGTATATTATATATATTATACAAACACATCTTTTTCTTCTTTAGCTCTACATATTGCGAAAACTTTCTCCTAGGCTATGGATCGTCTTTACTTTCTATCAATGATTTCTTTTAAGAAGCAGAATATTTTAATTTTGATGATGTCAGAATTATTAATATTTTTTTTTGTTTTTTTGTGTCCTAATAAAAATGTCAGAACCTAAGTCACAAAATTTTAGTCATTATTTTTCCACCAGGTCATTTGGTTTTAATGTTTATACTTACTTGATATAATTTATATAACATAACATTTGAACTTGCTTAATATGAATGATATGAAGAAATTTATTTCATCTGTGAGGCCTATCAGCCCAAAATATAAAAATAACATGCATAAAGTTGATCATTTGAGCTAACAGAACATTTTACACAAAGAAATTTCAATAAGATGATAAACATGCCTACCAGACATAATGTAAAAATAGACAGAAGTTAGTTTCCTAGGTTAGGCAGATATGTAATTAATTAATATATTCTTAAATAGTTAATATTTATATAATTTGTATGTTTTATCATGAGTACTATAGGTACCATTAAAAAATTTAATCCTTTATGGAAACTTTAATTAAAATATGGCAAAATAAGAAAATAAATAGAAACATGACCTTATAGAGGTCTCCAAATGACTCAGAATCTGGATGCAATAGAGGATTCTTGTCTCCTAGACCAGTCAATACCATACCACACTGTACTCCCAGGGACGGTTTAATGTTGTTTGGCACAAAACACATTGAAAATACAGCTTTGAAAATTATTTCAATAAATTTTTAAACAAATTAAACATTTAACAAACTTTATCTTTGAATGTTTTAAAATCCCATTTGCAATACTGAATCTTTCCATAATTTTTTTTCGAAAGTACACACTGATAAGTCATTAAAGAGAAAAAAATAACGGGAGCTTGTGGAATTTTTTGTTGTTAATGTTCTAGGTAATTGAAACAAATTTATTTTTTAATCCCTTAAAGATCAACAACTCTCATTTGGAAGAATTAAAGTACTAAAACACGATGGTAATTCCTTGCTTTTTTAATATGGTTTCTGCAATTGGATATTTTTTCCATTAAAGGGAAAAAAAAACCTTAACCAACATTCAAAATACCTTTGAATCAGGCAATAATTTTTCACCGTGTTCTTTCCAGGAATTGAAAACAAAAACTGCAAACTCCACATTGTGTTCAATGATGAAGTTCATGTATAGCTTTTTAAAAACACTTTTTAAAAAATCTAAGTGGCATTTTCTACATAACAGTTTATTGCATTGAAAGAAAAGATTTGCGCATCAATCCCATTCCTGTTCTTCTCTCACTTTCAGTTGTATGATGCATAAATGGGTTCTCTGGACTCTCTGGCCAATTCAACAAGGCAAGCATGGTCTATGGTAGCAGGTGATGCGAAACCAACGCATACATTCACATTAAATGTGTGCACACTGTGTGTATGTGTGAGTGCTCCTTAATATAACTAAAAAAAAATTTTTAAAGATCACATAAGTATATGAGAATCTTTAACTTCTCTCAAAAAAGTGTGCTTCAATTTCCTAGAACAAACTTAAAAAAGGAACTGGATGTGCACTCTTTGTCTTGGTAAGAACTTGAATGATTGACAAAGCAGTTACGAGGTTCTCAATTATGAGTTGGGATTCTGGACCTACATTTTCCAAAACCAAAGGACAAAGAGTTTGAAGTTTTTATCCAAGAATCTCCCATATTTCTCAGACACTAGGTCTTACTTCTAATACTGACCCTCATACTGATTTTAATACTGATCATGACAGCTTTGAGATTACATGAATCACAGATTTTAAAAGTAAATTTATAAATAACTTACTTCAGTGGTTCTTGAAGTGTCCTCTTGAGACCAGCAGCATCAGCATCTCTTGGAGACATGTTAGAAGTGCAAATTCTGAGTCTCCACCCAACACCTAATGGATTAGAAAATCTGAAGATCAGGCCTGGGGTCCAGTTTAACAAGTTTTCCAGGTGATTCTGATGCACTTAATTGCAAACCACTGGCCTAGTTTATAAATAGGTTTTTTTTTTTATCCCTGTGTAATAAAATAAAAATGTTTATTTAGGTGATTATAATTTTTTTTCTGTACACACTTCACTTAGCAAATTACGTAAAATTTCCAACTGCAAGCAGTTCACCGTATTTATAATGTACAGTGTTATTAAATTCTCTTCAGATTATAGATCGTTCAGTTCTCCCACCTAAACATAGCCCAAGCCATTTCCTACGCCTCTGGCTTTGTCTTCTGTTTTCATTTACCTCTAATTACTTATATTGTAAACTTCCCACACCCAGTTTACATATTTTTACCACTCAGTATATCTGTATAGGCTTCAAATTCCCAGACTTTTCAGAGCAAGTTATCTCTTCAGTTGTCAGTCTCTAAGACTTTTGGTCTTATCTTTCCTGCCCTCTCCTCTCAAGTTGGATTACACTGCTTTTTAAGGAGAGACAGGTGCTGGAAGCACGCTGCCTAAGGCTGCTGTCATTTCTTTCAGCTGGAAAATGATACCATGCAAACTTTTAAAGACTTCCAGACTTTATTCCTTCTTCCCATGCATTTTCAATCAAATAAATATATTTAGAAGCTTAAAAATATTTTTCCATAAAATTTTTTAACAGGGGAAGAGAGGACTGTCTCTGGAATTAGAATCCTGGTTCAAATTCTAAGTTGGACAATGATTAATTAGATTGCCTCGGGAAAGTCAATTAACATTTCTGAGACACTGTGTCCTCATATGTGAATTAGAATAATCATTTCTGACTTCCAAGTTTGTTGTAAGGTTTAAGATAAATTTAGATGAAGCATGTAGCTCCAGACATCAGACTCTTGACAGGAATCAAGAAATGGTCACTCTGTACATATAACTTTGTTCAAAAGTCTGTAAAATGAACAGAAAAGTCCCTCAGGCTATATTTTAACATAGAGAAATATTTCTCTTCATACCGATTACCAAATGATATTGCTATTTTGTCACAAACCCTTTTAGCTAAATAGTATTCTAAAGAATGTGTGAGAGAAAAATAAACATTCCTATTACGATATAAATTATTGCAACATTTGCCTATATAACCTTTATACAAATTGTCGAATATGAAGTTGAGAACTGGTCTTATAATAACAAAGACACACTGGGTGTCTCCATAAAGGATTCGTGCTGCATCATTTTATTCTCAAAGCAGTCCTATGGAGACGTAGTAGTATTTCACTAGTTTTCCAAACAAGAAAACTAAATCATAGAGGCTTTGGTAATTTGTCCAAGGACACAGAACTAGTAATTGTCAGTCAGGATTTAAATGCCAGCAGCTGGTCTCTGGAACCAACGCTCTAAACCAAAGGAGTCTGCTGTTACCTTTAAATAAAATGCACCAAAATTAGCCAATCTAGTTATAAAGGCTGTCTCTGTGGTCATTTTAAGCACACGAATTATAGGACTTCCGTTGTGTAACCTTATATTCTCCTGGAGAGAAGCCACACAAAGTGTTAAACAGATACCCACACAGGGCGCAAGGAAGAGGGGCTGGAGAAATAATGGTGGTAATAGGGTAAAGGTATTGAAGCAGGGCCAGGATTGAGATGTGTGAGGAACTTGAGGTGGAAGTGGACATCTCTCTGTTTCCTTCCATACATTCATACCAATTTGTAAGCACCAGTTACAGGATCAGTGTACTCAGGTTTTGTAGGAAAAGTCAAGTGCATTATAAAACTAGGAATAATGAGGCAGCTCTAGACCCTGGTGCTTTTGGTTTCTTTTGGGAATGAATGTTGAAAGTTATGACCAATCCTGATAACCAGACTTTTGTTTTTAAGTGGCTTTATTGAGATATAATTTATACATTTCTGTTTAACTCTAGGAAAAAAAAATTGATGCTAGAACATAAGACCTTGGTTTTCTCTAGACTGTTGTCTCAAGGGAAAAAAAGAAAAAGAGACAGGCTTATTTTCCTCCAAACTGTCTAACCTATTTTCTCAGGAAAGGAAAACAGACAAAGAAATGGGATGACTGCCTTGTCAGGGATATAAATGGACTATTTGGCTATAGTTCTTTTAAAATCTCTTAGGAATTTGCTAACAGAGAACAGGACATTGATGAACTTGAATTAAAAAGCAACCTAATGATTGACTATTTTTTTCAAATTTATTTCTGCTCTAAGTTTTGCTTTCCTTATGGTATATATACTCTGACACCAATGTCTTTTCTTATGAACATATCTCTGCATTAGCTCTTCAAGGACTGTGGCAGAATATAGCTCCACGTTAATTTATGGGTCTGAGCACTCTTCAGAAATTGCTATCATTTCCAAACCTGTTTAAAATGCTTGTGTGACATTTTCCCTGAGAAGACTGACATTGGGATCAGCCTGATTGATTGGGGGGGAGGGGACAGATGTGATATCACACCTAAGTATCACACTCCAAGCTGGTTTAGAAAATGGAACAGATAATTCAAAATAGTGTAATAGAAAGAGGATTGGATTGCAGTTGGAGAGCCGGGTCCCACTTTTATATCGTCTTTTTAACCTGTGTGGCTGTAGTCAGTTCAATATCTTTGCATGCAATAACGTACGAGAAATATAAAAAACAAGTAACATCTATATATATATACCACAAAACAGTCACTCTCTCCACAAAAGAGTTAATATATTTTAAATTCGAGGTAAGTTAACTATTGGTAAATACCTACCCTAGCCATTTATTTTCATTTTCCACTGAGTCTTTTTAATTCACTAAATCTTCCGGAGTACCCCACCCCCACAGACACTGAGAGAATATTGACACATTCTAAATAAAGGTTTGCCATTTTGCAGGATTTTTTGCAGTTTCTGAACATTAACATTTGCCTTCTGGACTACTGTGTAAGAAGATATACTCACATCTTACTATAACTATGTCCTTAGGGTCCTTGTATTTGGATAGCCTTATAAGATATACAACAAGGACCTTTGGCATAACAGGATTTGGCTGTGATTCAAGATGGATTTGCCTTACAACAATGCTCTAAACCAAATAGTTTCCATAGTTTCTAGACTGTCATAAGAGGATTTCGAAGCATTTTGATACACTTTTTTTTTTTAACCATCCCTTCAGATTTAGAAACTCAGAGATAATACTTTTTAATACTTTCTGGAGGTTAAATTTTGTTTTCCCATTTATGTCTATTCATGTGACAAAACGTATGTCCTCTTTTGCATTTCTAATATGCATGATAATTAGTATTACAATCTCAACTATTTTTTTCACAACCCTTTAATTACTTAGTCTGTTTTGTTGTATTCCCAATTAATATATGCCCTGTGAAATTCTCAAATCCTCCAACACCAACTGGGTGTCTAGGAATTCAGTTCAATTCTCACAGTAACTACCAGGCTAAGGGGCTCATTTCTACAAGATTGCCTTATACTTCAAATGTCAGCAACATATACATATATGTGGGCAGTGCCCAGACTGCCCACACCTCTGCCCAGCTGACTACAAATTCAGAGATTCCCACAACCCCTACCCTCAAGTTTGACATGTTACTGGAAACTAGGCTCACAGAACTCAAGAACACACTTTACTTAGCTGATTATAAGGACACAACTCAGGATCAGTCAAATGTAAGAGATGCATACAGTATGATATGGAGTATATGGGGGGTGGGGGAGAGGAGGCACACAATCTTCCCTGCCCTCTTCAATGCAGTATATCCATGTGTTCACCAACTCAAAAGCTCTCCCAATGTCATTATTCAAGAGTTTGTATAGATACTAACCTCCAGCTTTCTTCTCCTTCCTAGAGGTCAGAGGTGAGACGAAAGTTCCAACCCTCAACCGTTTGGTCTTCCTGGAGACCTACCCATCCTGAGGCTATCTAGAAGTCTCATGCTAAACCAGGCAACTAGGACACACTTAGGTGTGATGGAAAGAAGCTTGTTAAAATAACAAAGGCTCCTACTCTCACTTAGGAAATTTCAAAATTTTTAGGCTCTCTTTGGTAGGAACCAAGGATAAAGGCCAAATATATGGTTAATTATACAATATGACCATATTTTGATGTTACCTATTCATTTTGATAAATATTCTCCCAATTACATACACAAACACCTTAAAGTCAACTCTAAGAAATTTGCTGATTTTTTTTTTCACTATTTCCCTCCTCCACGTCTTTTATTTACGTACTGTTAAATTAACTGAACAAGAAGGCCATGAGACTGAGGTGGCTCTAATGCTCTGGTAGCCCAGGTAAGCAAACCAAAGTCTAAGTGTATAAATGCCTCAATGTTTGGAAATTTAAACTGAAGAATAACCAATAAAAAATAGGCTTTAAAGCTGCAGCCAATCAGTAATTCCCTTGCTTTGCTTCCTCCTTTCTATGAGCTCCTTTTGGGTAGAGCCCTTCTAATCACTTCTAGTTTGGCACTGCCCCATTACAATTTTCACTCAAATAAAGCCTTAAAATTTTTAATATGCCTCCATTTATTTTTTAACAGTATTTATCTCTTTCTGGCTTAATGAAATAAATAATTGCCATTTTTTTCTGGCTTATCTATGAAATAAAGAAATTTTATTAATTCATAGCATAATATCAAGCATTTTATCATAAAGCTAAGAACAAAAAAGACATTGAAAGATTGATTCAGGGAATGCTCTCTTCTCTAATCCGTCTCCTATGTCTTCCCTGTCACTGTCTCTCTGTCTCTCTTTCTGTCTTTTTATCTGAACTCAGTGCTCTCTTTGTACTTTATCATTTACCATGTTTATTGCTTAGGTTGAATTCCTCTCTGAACAATTTTATTCTAATTCACTGGTTTTGAGACTGGGTCAAAAACTATTCATCTAGCTGAAATAATCACTGGAACCAAATAATATATCTCATCCTACTTTGGTAAAACTAACTACAAATTACTTTAGATAAGTGTGGAATTGATGTTAAGCAACAAGAATAGAGAAAAATCAAGTCAGCAAACTCCCTTATATTCAAAATATTAACTTTTTTGAATTAAAAGCTTTATGATTTTTGAAACAGTCAGGGTTTTTTTTTTCCTTTTTATTCCCTGGAACTCTTTCTAAAGGAGAATGTGGGTTGATATTTTATGCTCAACAATGTCCCTTTTAGGTAATTATACCTCCTCTTCCTCTTTCACATTCTCAGAATCAATTATCCCCATCCTGGTCATACTCCCTAACTTATGGACATTTTCGGACAGTGGATCTCAGTTCTTTTTTACGTCCAAAGCTTGTTATTTTTCTAAGTGGAATTCACATTCTTCTGGATGACAGATCCAACTACAGGGCTTTGATCCTATTTCTCTTCATTGCAACGATGTTTTCCTTTATTTCAGTTTTGACCATTCCTGATACAATCGAAAAATTGTACCACCTCTAAAGTCACTGTTTCAAACATCCCAAACTCCACCTACAAACTCCTCAACACTGGCTCAACCATTACTGTTGAAGGAGTTCTTCAAACTCATTAATAGTTCAAAGCATTCACTCCCCCACCTCTCTAACAGTTCTTCTCTATGTTCAACCTCCTGTTCTTCTACCTTAGCTTATACAGTCTTTCCTTTATTCACTCTTTGCAAATAACAAGAATGCCTTTAGTCCTTTTTTCTTCTAGGTATCTTTGCTGGTTTCTCCTTCCCCACTACCCTTAAGTGTTTACTTATTCTGCTCTCCGTCTCTTTCACTGGACTGATATACAATTCATTTGCCAATGATTACTTGTTGTTGTTGTTGTTAATCCCTAGCTCAGATCTTTCTTATCTTTAGAGTCATTTATCCACCTCTCTGCTGGTATTACTACCTTGCACATTATCTGACTCAAAATTTAAATGTCTAACTGAAATCCAGATGTTCTACTCAAGCACTGTCCAAATCAGGAAGGGCTGCAACATGCACCCATGTTCATGGCAAAGATCTGTCATGACAGTCATTGCTACCATAGTCAATACCTATTTACCACCATGTTCCACAAATTTATAACTCCAAAATCTATTCCAAATATCTCTCCCCATATCCACACTCTCCTCATGTTTACCAAATAGAAATTAAAAATAATGAAGTCATCTTACTTCAGAGCTTAATAATCTTCAGTCATTTCTTATTTTCCTTGGAAAAATTCCCCAAATGTCACCATGGTCTGTGCAACCCTAGGTAATCTATTCTTCTGAAAGATTCTTTAATTACTTTTGCCTTTTTATTGCTATGGAATAATCCTAATATCTTCTAACCCTTACAAATGGTCTGCATTCTGCTAATAAACTTTTAGCCATATATATTACTCACAATGGAATATTCCTCTTTCTACATTCATTTAGCTGCTTCTTGTTTATCCATTTGATCAAGGCTTAAATTCAGTTCCTTAGACAAGTCTTCAAAAATCTCAATTAGTCTGGATTAGATCCCTGTATTACCATCTCAGAATCTGTTCATTTCATTAATAGTACTTATTTTAATGATTCTGTATTTTTTTGTTTAATGCTTACCTGCCCCACTTAACTTTAAGTTTAACAAATTGTTTATTACTATATAGTTAACCCTTAAATATTGCTTGCTTCATAGTAGGTACTCAACAAATGTTTTTAAATAAATGAAAGAGTGAATCTTAAATATAATCTCATGTATTCCTGAATTTCATGGTATTATTATATTCCTATAAAATTACCCTTAATAAAATTAGTGTAAATTGAATTGTTGTATTTTTAGGTGACTACAATAAACCTTCATTTTTGTATTCTGATGTCATTGAAATCAGAATGCTCTAGAAAAAAAATCAAACAAAAGCCCACTACAAACAAAATTAATTGATAAACAAAATGTGAAATGGTGGTTTGCAAATGATATCATATATAAAGATGTAATAACTGGGGCGCCTGGGTGGCACAGTGGTTAAGCGTCTGCCTTCGGCTCAGGGCGTGATCCCGGCGTTATGGGATCGAGCCCCACATCAGGCTCTTCCACTATGAGCCTGCTTCTTCCTCTCCCACTCCCCCTGCTTGTTTTCCCTCTCTCGCTGGCTGTCTCTATCTCTGTCGAATAAATAAATAAAATCTTTAAAAAAAAAAGATGTAATAACTATGTTCTATAAATAACTTTTGAATTTGAAAAAAAAAGTAGCATAAAACCTATTACAAAAATGGGGAAAAGCAAGAACAGATACAGAAATACAAGAAGATAGCAAGATGTCCACACTCGCTCATAGAGAAACATAAAGTAAAACTACACAGAGATTACATTTCTTACTTATTATCTATAAAAATGTTTAACATTAAAGAGTACACAATATGGGGTGCTGGGTGACTCAGTTGGTTAAGCATCTGCCTTCGACTCAGGTCATGATCCCAGGGTCCTGGGGTCAAGTCCCACATCGGGATCTCTGCTGAGCAGGGAGACTGCTTCTCCCTCTGCTGCGGCTCCTGCTTGTGTTCTCTCTCTCTCATAAATAAATAAAATATTTTAAAAAATAAAAAAAATAAATAAAGAATATACAATATATTCGGGCAAGCCCTTGGAGAAACAGGTACTCTAATAATTGGTTGGTGGAACACAGACCGGTGAAACACTTTGGGGGAATGGGCTGCCAAAACATACTAAACTTACATATACAATTACCTATGACTTGCAAGTCTACTTCTAGATATTTACCACAGCAATTCACCTCCAATATTATAAAAACAGGTACTCATGTTTAGTCACAAAAATTACTTCTAATTGCAAAATATTGAAAATCACCTATATGCAGGGAGAAGGAAAAATAGTTGTATAAACTATGGTTCACTCACACATTTCAGTACTATGCAGTTGGGAACAAGAATAAAGAAGTTTTCCCTGAAGAGATAGGGAAGGTTTTTTAGAGTATTTCTAGAATATGTCTAAAAAGGAACAGGAAGGGTAAATCAGGAACAGGAATAATGGTTATGTATGATATTGACAGAGAACAAGGTAAAAGTGTAGGAGCATGGGGATGATGTAGAAATGAAAAGGAAGAAAGACCTTTATGATTATAACCTTTTGCATAATTTTGATTTTTACAAAGATCTTAATGCTTACATACTCACAAATTGAGCAAATAACACTGGTTGGAGAGAAAAAAAGTGCAACATAAACAAAACAAATTTAACTGTATGTCATATGAATAACATAAGTACACTAAAGGGGGAAGAAAAAAATTAATATTGAGCACAAATTAATTTTGGATATAGTCTAAGACTAAAGACAAAAATAACCATAGGAGGGGGCGCCTGGGTGGCACAGCGGTTAGGCGTCTGTCTTCAGCTCAGGGCGTGATCCTGGCGTTATGGGATCGAGCCCCACATCAGGCTCTTCCGCTGTGAGCCTGCTTCTTCCTCTCCCACTCCCCCTGCTTGTGTTCCCTCTCTCGCTGGCTGTCTCTCTCTCTCTATCAAATAAATAAAAAATCTTTNTCCTCTCCCACTCCCCCTGCTTGTGTTCCCTCTCTCGCTGGCTGTCTCTCTCTCTATCAAATAAATAAAAAATCTTTAAAAAAAAACATAGCAGAATATTATATTCTTATTTGTACAAACCAGATGTTATCATACCCAAATTTCCAATTATATAAATTAATAGATAGGTTTTTAAAAATTATTTACCTATCTATCTAATATTTAAGCTTCTAGGACTGAGAAAATAAATAAATACACTGTGAAAAATGGAAGCCAGGTTTTCCACTGCCAAGAAAGGAGCCATAAATATGGAAAGTGGAGGAGTTAAAATAAAGCTTGTGGACATAGGTTATAATTGGAAGTATCAGGTAAAGTGTGGTTTCTAAATAGTTTTTAATTAGGGCAACTCCCTGAAAGACCTTTTAATGGGTAGGATAATGCAGATAATACCTTCCATGAACTTGTGCCAGCAAGCAAGTGCTGCTTTTAATGTGAGTATTTATAACACTTCTTGGTCTGTGCCCTCCTTGGAGGAGGAGTGTCATGGTCCTGGTGTCAGTTCCTTCCACTGCTGGTCCCTTTGACTATACATCTGCTTCCTTCTAACATATTCTGGAATATCTAGTTGTCTCAAATGCTTCCTTAATGTCTTTAAGTTCATCTGCACCAACTGCTATACTGGACTAGAAATGTACTTGAGAATGAGTTGGGGATGTAGCAAAGGCAAACGAAGGTCGTAATTCTTTCCAGAATCACCCAGCTGAAGATTAAATTTCATAGTCACATAGTGTGGGGGAATTAGCAGGACAAACAATAACTGGAAATTACTTGAAGAAGGAAAATGTGTCTTGTTCACAGAAGGATTTCTTGGTTCCAATTTTAATACATAATTCCAAGTTTAATACATGATTAGTGACTACATAGTTACTTGAGGAACTAGTTAATGAATCAGATAAAGAAAACTATAAAAAGAAAATTGACTTTGTATTTTATGCATATTATTAACTCAAAATAAGAAAACTAAAACTCTTTCTTGAAAGGAGAAAGGGCAGGAGAATGCTCAGGATCTATGGCGGGTTATGGTAAATAGTACCCAAAAAAGTATGCCCTCTAAGAAGAATGCCCACTGAAAACAGCAATATCTTTCAGTTTCAAACTTTCATTTTTTTGTTTGGAATATCTTTAGCCAAAATTACTTTTCATAAATAAACTCCTAGGTGAATAGAAAGAAGGAGATTAAGTAAGAGGTTAGGGTGTTCCATTTAAGGACATAATGCTATTTCAACAACAACAAAGATATATACTAGTAAGACACATTTCTTACAATTTACTCAGGTGGTTTGGTTGAATGATTTGCTAATCATGAGCTTATTTTGATTTAGAATACTTTGGTGGCTTTTTTTCATCGAGGATCCATTGCTTAGTTACACATTTCATTTAGGAAGACTGATGTTTCTGTAGGTTCGATTACTTTTTTCCCCACTTTTTTCAAGTGATCAATGAAATAAAATAGTCAAAATGATTTATCATATTGACAAAGTACATTTGAGATAAAGACTCTAAAAGTCTAAAAGCTGTTTGGAGATAAAAATAAAATTGGAAGAAGACAGGATAACTTCAAAGATGTTAAAGTGATATTGAAGCTTATAATATCGTGTCAAGAGTAATTCATTAAGAAATCTAAAAAGGCAGGAATTTGTTATGAGTGAGAAGTAAAACAAAGTTTGTGGTTTCAAGCACAAAGCAATTTGGGATGACAAGGCCATGGGAAAAGAGGGCAGAAATGTGTGAAAAGGTGATAATAGATGAATAAGCCCAGTCAACAGAGGTCATCACGTTCCTTAGGAGAAGTGACACCTATACCAATAAAGAGTTCACAAAACATATTGACAGGGTTTGAGAATAAATATGGAATACTACAAAGTCATTACAGAATATTATAGAATGGCCAAGAATTAAATTGATAAAAAGATGGCTAAGGCACTACCACTAGTTTTTAAAGATAAAATTTTTGGGGTGCCCGGGTGGCTCAGTCATTAAGCGTCTGCCTTCGGCTCAGGGCGTGATCCTGGAGTCCTGGGATCAAGCCCCGCATCGGGCTCCGCTGCTGGGAGCCTGCTTTTTCCTGCTTGTGTTCCCTCTGCTTGTGTTCCCACTCCCCCTGTTTGTGTTCCCTCTCTCGCTGGCTGTCTCTCTCTCTCTGTCAAATAAATAAATAAAATCTTTTAAAAAAAATTTTTTTTATAAGAAAGCCTAGAGATTACCAGATAAAACAAAGGGTGGAATACTAAGGAATATAAAATATCACTTTATAGTCTACTGTTGTTACCATATTTAAATATATTATTGGAATTGTGAGATACAGATTCTTGGAGGTATGTTTAATGCATACTTAATGCATATGAAAATGGCCTGAGCTGCATTTTCTTACTTTGTAAAAGTGGAGCCCAACTGTTTGACAATATGTCATTTGTGATTATAATTTTTTGCACTTACCTTTGGGACTTTTCACAAATAATTTTGTTGTAGGAAAAAAAATTTAAAAAATGGGCAGAGGACCTGAATAGACATTTTTCCAAAGAAGACATACAAATAGCCAACATGTACACGTAAAGGTGTTGCTCAATATTACTAATAATCAGGGAAATGCAAATCAAAGCAACAAGCTATCTCCTCATACCTGTTAGGATTTCTATTATTAAAAAGTCAAGACATGACAAATGCTGCCTGGGATGTAGAGGAACGGGAACTCTTGCGCACTGTTAGTGGACATGTAAGCCGGTATGGCCACTGTGGAAAACAACATGGAGGTTCCTCAAGAAATTAAAAATAGAACTGCTCCATGATCTAGCAATCCCACTTCTGGGAGCAGATTCAAAAGAAAAAAAAAATTATCTCAAAGAGATATCTGTACTCCCATGTTCACTGCAGCATTGTTTACATTAGCCAAGGTATTAAAATAACCTAAGTGCCTACTGATGGATGAAGAAAATGTGATACACACACATACACACACACACACACGTGCATACACCCATATACGTGGAATATTATACAACCTTTAAAAAGAAGGGACTCCTATCTTTTGTGACAACATGGATGAAGCTGGAGATTTTGCTATGTGAAATAAGCCAGGGAGAAAAAGGTAAATATTGCACAGTATCATTTATATGTGGAATCTCAAAAAAACCAAATAATTCTCCATAGAAACAGAGTAGAAAAGTGGTTGTTGCCAAAGACGTGGGAGTGGAGGAAATAGGTGATAAAAGCGTGTAAGTGTTTAGTCATAAGATAAATCAGCTCTGAGCATCTAATGTATAACATGGTGACTATAATTGATAAAACTGTATTTTATAATTGAAATTTGCTAAAAGAATGGAACTTCAATGATCTCAGTATAAAAATACAGTTAAATATGTGAGGTGAGGAATGTGTTAATTAACTCAATTAACTTGATGAGGGTAATCCTTTCACAATATATATCAAATTGTTATGTTGTACACTTTGTGTCCTAATTATATTTGTCAATATAACTTAATAAAGCTGGGAGGGAGAAGAATGCAAAAAAATTAATGGAGCAGTTTGGACTTCAGCTGTGTCTAGAAAGATAAAAAAAAAGACCAATGGGAAGAACTGGAGAAAAAGATAAAGAAATTTTTATGATGTACTTGAGATTTAATTATGTCCTTCTGGCTTAAAAATATGGGTCATACATTGGAATGTGCAGAGCTTGTTCAGAGATGTACATGAAGTAAATTTGTCTTTAATCCAATGACAAGGAAAAGCCAACAATATGGACAGCAATACTACAGAACACATGGGCTGTGATGATGCTTATGGATAATCATAGTTTTATAATACTAATTTATTAATATACATTTATTTTGAAGTTTTCCATGTGTAAAGAAACATTCAGAATCTTGTTCCAGATATGTGAGTGAAATTTCAATCACAACTAGATAATACTTCTACCTATTTTGGGTAACAAAAAATATGGTAAGTTACTATTTCTGCCAATTGTAGCTCAGATAATTGTATTAAATATTACATTCAAAAAATGCTGTAGAAAAAAATATATTTAGTTCTTACAACCCACTGTGATGTATGTAAGACAAAAGAAAAACACATATGTGTTGGGTATCTTCTATTTTACCCTCCATATTGACTCACGGTTTTTCCATCTGTTCTGTGCCTGGGAGGTTGGCCCCTATACATGGCATTTTGGGCTCCTTTGAGCTAGGATTTCCAGTTAGGTTCAGCCAAAATGTGATATTGACAGGAGAAGGAGAGGTTGGAGGGTGTTTGTTTTTCTGGAAGCCCAGTTATTAAAAATATCACTGGCTCAAAAGTTCTGAATTAGCCACCACCCCTCCTCCCACCTTATTTTTATTCCTGAAAGCATGCACACACTTTTTAAAAAAATGTTTGCTTTATTGAACATTCCATAGAGCACCAATTTTAATGTGCCATCTTTTTCTTGATGAGCTTCTAAATGAAATAGTAATTGGTACCTGAAATGGCTCCAGAAAATAAACCTTTGAAATAGGATTCTAAGATTGAATTGCATACATATTGTGAAGTCCATGGATACAATGGTTTCCAGGGGAAGCTTGATACTGGTAAGTTATGGGAAATAGTGTCATCAATATTCTCAAAATGTTACAGGTACTAGCATGGGAAGAAATGCAATTAAAGACTAGGCTTTGGGAGGTAAAATATCTTTGGAATTTCATTTTTTTGCTGACAATAATGAGCATAAAGATTTTTATTGTAGTTGGCTACTCCTGAGAGCCCTACAAAGTATACTCAAGTAAAAGAATAAAATAAAGGCTGTGAATCTTCAACTCAGATAAATGAAAGATTAGAAATTCTTAATTAAGGAGTTCCTTATCTCCTCCAGCTGCGGAGAACATGAGGTTGGGGATCGACAACCAAGCCTTCTGTAAGAGTTGCAGCGTCAATAAAATACTGAACTCAGAGCACTGATGGGGAAAGAATGGGTCTCTGAGATATGAGATACGGACGATCGGGAAGATGCAGACATAACTGAGAATTCTGGACTCTTCCTCTTCCACATACTCTTGAATATCCCTTGCTAGCGGAGTTACAACATCTATCCCTTTCTGAGGGAAGCAGACTATCCCTTTAGGAAAGATTTTCCTCAAATACACTTGGAAAATGTTTAAAGAAGTCATACTAAAGGGACACCTGAGTGGCGCAATTGGTTAAGCGACGGAGTCGGTTTTGACTCGGGTCATGTTCTCAGGGTCGTGGGATAGAACCTTGCGTCAGGCTCTGTGCTCAGCATGGAGTCTGCTCAAGACTCTCTCTCTGCCCTTCCCCACAGCTCTCTTGCTCTCACACACTCACACTCTCTCACAAATAAATAAATCTTAAAAAAATGACCTTCATTACTTTCAGAGCAATAGGAATTGTGTCAATATATACAAAATGAGAACAAAGCTGGCCCTATGAGGAGATAGTCCATACACAGAAGTTACAGAATTTCATCAGCTTTAATCGACAGGAATCTGGTAAGTGTGTATGGGAGTGTTAGACATTCTGAGGGTGTTAGACAAAAGAGGATGAAATAAAAAAAGATCAATGTTACACAATCTATTTATAAGGTGTCCTTGCTCAGAACTTGCGATGTAATGTTTGAATCCAGGGCCTGGGAAGGATATTAATAGCAGCTACATTGACTCATGGAATCCTGAACATAACAGGGAACTGTAGCAATTAGCAATGTGGTTGAACCAGCAGAAGTTTCTTGGGGGTATACATAGGAAGGACTCAGAAGTTTCATCTGGATTGTAATGCTGGAATCAAAATATTATATGTAACCTGAAGAGATAGTCTTCAGCCATGTGCTCAGCAAGAGTCTAAAGAGTCTGCTCCTTTATTAGGTATTAAGAAAGGCCTTGGTAAGAAAGGTATCAGCATTTTTAGAGGCTTATGTGTGTTTATTACTTATTACCTATTGGCTAAAGATTATGGGAAAGAATGCTATAACAGCGTTAGGTTCCCTAAATCTCAATGGAAATATTGGGATCCAAGATTGCTAGAGGCAGTTAGTGGTACCCGACCTTCAGAGACAGGGTGGATGCAAATATCTCAATAAATCTCAAGACAGGAATGGTAATAAAAATATTTTAACGTGCAGAGATCTGTAGTGATGCTTAATGAAGCATACAGTCCTCAGGCATAATATAGACTGACAGCTCACTAAGGGGTTGTATGACATATATTAGTAGAAAAATTCTATGGCTACAGGACCAAAAGCTAACTGAGGTGCCAGACACATACTTGTCCATAGACTCACTGGTTCTAAATTGAGAAAGAAGTCTGGGTGTTTTGAAGGTCTCAGCAATACGGCATATGAATCTTCCCCTAAAATTTTAACTGAAGAAATTTCAGACATGTAACAGGACAACATATGCTGAAGGAAAAAAAAAAACCAAGAAAAGTATCCAAACATTTTGGGGGTTTATGGTACTGTCTCTGAATTGACACTAATATCTGCAATTTTGCAATTTACCATGGACCAGCAAGAGTAGAAATTGGTTTTATTTTTGTTGTTTAAGTTTTTATTTTAATTCCAGTTAACATACAGTGTGATATTAGTTTCAGGTATATAATTTAGTGATTCAACACTTACATACAAAGCAAGTGTACTCCTTAATCTCTGTCACCTATTTTACCCATCCTTTCACCCACCTCCCCTCTGGTAACCATCATTTTGTTCTCCATAGATGAGAGTCTGTTTTTGGTTTTTATGTATCGGTTTGAATTAATATTTTTATATTCTTTGGGTAGATACCTAGTAGTGCAAATGCTGGATCATACGGTAGTTCCATTTTTAACTCTTTTAAGGAACTTATATACTGTTTTCCAGAGTGGTTGCACAAGTTTGCATTCCCACCAACAGTGCAAGAGGGTTCCTCTTTCTCTACATCATTGCCAATACCTGTTGCTTCTTGTGTTGTTGATTTTAGCCACTCTGACAGGTATGAGGTGATATATCATTGTAGTTTTGATTTGCACTTCCCTGATAAGTGAGGTCGAGTATCTTTTCATATGTCTGTTTGCCATCTGTATGTCTTCTTCAGAAAGATGTCTGTCTATTCATGTTTTCTGCCCATTTTTTAATTGAATTATTTGTTCTTTGGGTATTGAGTTTTATAAGTTCTTTATATATTTTGGAAACCAACCCTTTATAAGATATGTCATTTGCAAATGTCTTCTCCCATTCTGTAGGTTGCCTTCTAGTTTTGTTGATTGTTTCCTTTGCTGTGCAGCTTTTTATTTTGATGGAGCCCCAATAGTAATCTCTTTGACATCAGCCATAGCAACTTCTTACTAGATATGTCTCCTGAGGCAAGGGAAACAGAGTAAGAACTTTTTGATGATTGATGGAGTGGTAGTTTGATTTCTTCTTGCAGTGGGTCCAATGGGATGACAAATTCATTCTATGACATTTTTTTCATTTGCAGAATGTATAGTGGGAACAGACATGCTTAATGACTGGCAAAACCTCTAGTGTGTTCTACACAGGAACCAAATGGCAATCCTTATATTCTTCCCCATACAATATAATAAAATGTTTGTCTTACCTCTACCTTCACTGATTCACATATTAACTATGGCAATGTTCTTGTCCCTTTCAAAATTAGCTTACAGTGTACTTAAATTGTTTCAATATCTCTGCATCCTTTTCTCTGGTCCACTGAACTTTAGACATTATGCTATTTGGACTTGGTAAGAATGATATAACAAACTGCTGGTGTTGAGGATATCAGTTTTCACCTGGGTAAAAGACAAGAGCAGGTGCTTATGGGTGATGAAAGAAAGGGCATACTCTCACCTGGATACCTTTGGTTTACCTATCTAAAGAATTTCTCTATCCTTCTGTACAATACCATGTGCTCCAGTTAAAGGCAAAATGCTATTTGTTGGCTGTGTTGGGCTATTCTCTATCCTCTGAAGATTTGGACAATTGATCTCTTGCCTTGATCCTTCAGGATTAAGAAGTGAATAGTTTCTTCTTGTTACTAGTTCCAGAGAATTATATTATTCCTTTGGTATTCCTAAATACTACCCAATCCTCTTTAAAAAATAACTTTATAACCTCTAATTATCCAGTTTGAATTTCCAGTATCTTGGATGGAACATGACTCATAGACTATGTCTCAATTAGCTCTATATTTTACAACTTGCTTAAGATGCCACGACTACTTAACGGCTAAGCCTTAGGCTCAGGTTAATTTTCTTATTTTTTTTTCTTTCTCTTACAGTATTTATGTATACTATGTTACCTCTTTAGAATATAACATCAAAACTGTGGATTCTTGAATTCAAATATATTCTTTCTATATAAACCCAATTTTCTTTGTGATAGAAGAGATATTTTATTATTGAGCTATAATTATAAAATTCTCAATTGTATCAAATACATTTAGAAAAAAAATTTTTACTAGGAACACAAATAAAACATAATATCCGATCAATAAAATGTTGTACTGATACTGTCTTCAAATTTCATAACTTCTGTGTATATGTGGGAAATTTTCTACCTTAATTATTAATTTATTATAAATTTTTCACACACAGGGGGCATTTATATGAGTTAGACTTCCTTCAGAAAAAGAAAAAGCTATTTCTTTTTTTTTTTAAGATTTTATTTATTTGAGAGGGAGCATGAGAAGGGGGAAAGAGGAAGGACAGAGGGAGAGGGAAAAGGAGAAGCAGGCTCCCCACTGAGCAAGGACCCCAACACGGGGCTAGACGCCAGGACCCTGAGATCATGACCTGAGCCAAAAGCAGACACATAACCAATTGAGCCACACAGGTGCCCCAAAAAGCAATTTCAACTGAGACTCTGAGATTATTTTAATTGGTTAGTTATTAGTGTTTGCATAACTGTTGATCCAAAAGAGAAATTTATTCCAACTATTTATTAGGAAAATAATTTTCTATAATATTACCTGTATACATGTTTAAAGAGTAGTACAAACAAAAACGGTATTTATTAAATGCTTTCATTTTCACTCAGCCATTTTGCGATAAATACTATGGGATTCTTGAACCTTTAAACTTTGTTTTCCTGGTCATTTGTTTGGAGAATTCACCATTCAATCTGTTATTAGATAATCTCTTTTTCTCACTATTCCACTTTGAGTTAATGCTGCAGGAATACTAAATGATCTGTGTTTTTTCTGTGTGCCTCAATCTGTTCATCTCTCTCTGACTTTGCTCAACTACCCTCAGCCTTGGAAAGCCTTTCTATTACTATTTCTCAAGTTAAAACTTTTTTTGATCTACTTGCCCACCTCAGTCAGAAGTAATCACTTCTTCCTTTTGCTACTTGCATACTCAGTGAATGCTTCTTATGCTTCATTGACAGTGGAGAGTATTCAGAAAACAGATTCAGCACCTGCTTAGCACAGCAATTAAGCAAGCACATCAAAGAGGAAAAGAAAAAATACTAATGTTTATTACATTTTTAAAATGTGAAGTACCACATTTTATCAACTTTTCTTTGCACATTTTCTAACATTTTAACATATTTAACATTGGAATATATGTTATAATTTAATTGGCATAAAATTTTCTTTGTGTTCTATGAGATAATGGTATGCATTATAATTGATGGAAGAGTTACTATGATAAATTTTATAAATATTTTTTATTTCCTTAGATTTATCATTTATTTGATGGCTTGATTTCTCTCTCTCT
This sequence comes from Ailuropoda melanoleuca, assembly GCF_002007445.2. Lineage (NCBI taxonomy): Eukaryota > Metazoa > Chordata > Mammalia > Carnivora > Ursidae > Ailuropoda > Ailuropoda melanoleuca. The sequence continues at coordinate 127,956,897 of NC_048220.1, read as the reverse complement.
CTCTTCCCCTCTCTGAAGTAAGAATGATTTTCTCCTAGTTTTATAATAATGTATACAAAGAGATTTATCTCATTTTATGTTGGTCAGCCGAATACTGCAATGTGTGAATGATTTATTTTTTTTTAAGATTTTATTTATTCATTTGAGAAAGAGAGACCATGAGTGGGGCAGAGGCAGACTCCCCACTGAGCAGGGAGCCCAACGGGGAGCTCAGTCTCTAGACCCTGGGATCATGACCACAGCCAAAGGCAGACACTTAACGAACTGAGCTGCCCAGGAGCCCCTGATTGTTTTTGCTTTATTTCAAAGGGCTCCCAGGGCAAAGCCAATCCCTATAAATGGCATGAAAAATTTGGAATGCTTCCACAAAATTTACTTTATTATGGCAAGTAAATTTTGAGTGTTTTGGGATCTTGTTTTTTGTATGAGAGGAATTAACATGAGTTCACAAAGAGACATGAGGTTTGTGTCTAGGAGAGGAAAGCTGATGTTAATTTAATATACAGAAACAGTTCTTAGTAGAGATTTTAAAAGTATTAACTGCTACCTCATAAGACAATGTAACAAACTTTGCTATGACTAGAAGTCTCCAAACAGACTTACTGTGTATATAGAAGTTTTTAATAATTCCAAAAGAACCAGTGGAAGAAGAATGATGTTAAACAGGTGACTGCTGTATAATCCAATTTCTATATTCTGTCTTTTTAAATCCTATCAAACTAAAACTAATTCTAACATATGTTTCCTTTGGGGTTATTTTCAACTACAGCAAAATGCATGATTTAGATATAAAGTAAATAACAAGGGGGATGTGTTATTTTGAAGACATTGTAAATTCTCTACCTGAAATTGAAATAAATAAACATTATTTATTAAAATAGAAATAAGTATAGCAGTATGCCTTAATGAAAGGAGCACTAGTGCTAGAGTAGTGCTACAATCTCCGAGAAGAGATACATAGGGAAATAAAAATGAGAATTCTAAAAATCAAGGAGCAGGTGCCACTTAAATATATGGCTCACACAGTAACTATGTAGACTACAAATTAAACTGACAAAAAATCAAATGTAAAGATGATAAGAAAACCCAGTTAGATGAAAAGATAAAATCCAGAGTTAAGGAAAAATATTGAGTACTAAAACAGTAACTTTACAAAATTAACTAAAAAACTTGATATCAGGAGAAAAAAAATGGTATCTTTGGGATATACTGACATGGTGAAGACACTTAAAAAAATAGAATGCAGGAGCATGTAGAATGTTAGGAAGGTAAGAACCGAAATCTGGAAAACACTATTTTGATGGTACAGATAACATTCCCTGTAAAAAGCACAATCATGAAGTTTATATTTATAGAGATAAAATGTTCTAGGAATGAAAGCTTCCTATTTTGGGTATCATTCTCATTGCCATTTATTTTGTATTTGCTTGCAGTGTTTTAACATTTTTTCTATGTGTAAGTTCTCTCATCCTTAGTTAGACTCAAAACTCACTGAAGATGAAATTGAATTCCCCATTAGAATGCTCAGAGTATATAATATAACATCAGACCCATAACAGGCAGACAATGAACCACATAGAATTGAAACACAGCAGAAAAATGTTGAGAATTCAAGTATCTTTCTTCAACTTGTCTTTCCCAAAATAAAACTTGGTATCTGTTAAAAAGCCATGAGCATTTCCTAGAGTTTTTCTTTGGCTTTAGGTGGAGGAATGCCAGCTTCCTTCTTGGCCAGTCTTCCCCTGATACTAGCCTTTCCCAGGAGACCATGGTGACTCTCTACCATTCCACCTTATGTATGTATGTATGTATTTTTTAGCTGAGATATAATTAATATACCGCAGCTTATCCTTTTAGGGAGTAAAATCCAGGGTGGTTCTTAGTATATTCACAAAGTTTCACAACCACCACCATAATTAACCTTACGTTATTGTTTTTAATACTGCAAAACAAACAAAAAACCAAAACCAAAACCAAAACCAAAACAAACAAAAAACCTTGTACCATTTAGGAGTTACTCCCTGTTCTTCCCATCCTTCCCAGCCCATGGAAACCATTACTCTCTGGATAGATTTACCTCTTCTGGCTATTTCATATAAATGGAATCATACAACAAATAACCTTTTATTTCTGGCTTCTTTCACCTGACATAATGTTTTCAAGGTTTACCCTTCTTGTAGCATATATAAATACTTTATTACTTTTTATGGCAGAAAATATCCCACTATATAGCTATGACATGCTTTATTGTTGCTCTATTTCAGACATTGTTCAAAGCACTTTACTTAGAAGGAAATTTATAGATTGTTTGCTGTGTATTCTCACACTAAGAAGAGATATACAATTGCTGAAGACTTTGGAATTGGAACAACAATGAGGACACAGAAAACTAAGCAAACAAATAAATGAGGCAATTATTAACTGAGGAAAAAAAATGTTTCAGAAATGAAAAATACGCATAGTATGCTAGCTACATAACTTAGGTGTAACTGGCATTTACTTAGCCGTAATAATGTGTGTGGTAGTGGTAAAAGCGGTCAATGATGAGAACTCCCTTTTTGTCAATCGGAGTAAGTTAACTGAAGAGAGCAAAAAAAATTTTTTTTGTAAGTAGCAGCACAGTACCCTACTTAGATATAGGGAGGCAAATACTAAATGAGCTAATTAAAATAATTTTGTTTATATTACTATAATTAAGCTTTCTGGAAGGAAGAACAAAATGAAGAAAGGTATCTGAATTCTCAACATATGTTATCTATAGACAGAGTACCCAACAGTGTGTTTTAAAACAATAAATTATCCATAGATCCCTAACAGCTAATGAACAGACTCGTCTTTCATCTCTTGGTACATAAAAAGTCTCAGCAATGATACTTAATAAAGAGACTGATATGATTTATTGCGGTTTTTCAATTACATCAGTGATCCAAGTCAATATAACATGAACCTGGGTACCTTGTCAAATAATGCTGATGAGGTGAAGTTAAAAAAAAAAAAACAAAAAAACCCACAAAAAACCAAAATCCCACTATTTCTGGGAAAGCCAGTATGGTTTAAACAGATTAAAACACTCTGAAAGAGAAGGTATTAAAGCTCCATACCATACCAAGAGAAACTTAACTATATCAAAATAGAAGGAAGGCACAGAGGAATGATCACTGGTGTGGTTTTGACTTTCCTTGGACTAGACAACTAGGTATTATGTTAAATTCAAGAATCAATGTCACACACATAGTTCTCGAGGACTCCTCCAGTTTGAGATGGATTTTTCTTCCCCTTTGCAACAAGTAAATTATCATAAACAAGAAAACTTTTAAGATAATAAGATACAAGAATTCTGTGGTATTAATCTAGGGCAAGTAAAACAATGGGGAAACAAAAGTTTAAAAGTACTAATTTATATTTAGGATAGCAAAATTTTGAAACCCAGTTTTCATTAAAGTGTGATAATTGGCTTTGTAATCATCACAATAAATCAAGGGTTTTTGTCTGAGTTTATAATATCCAAAACATTTAATGTAATTTGACTTACTAGATTTGTGATTTTATTTTGATGGTTAGAAAAATAATTCGAATACATTTTTAATCAATGTTTAAATATTTAGTGGGAAATTAATTTTACATTTTTAAGTTTTGCTTTATGATTTGTATAAATCATCCTTTAGAAGCCTGATGAATAATGTTTAAAATAATTTAATGTTATAAAATGTAATATATTTTTTAAAGATTGTATTTATTTATTTGAGAGAGAGCGAGTGAAAGAGATGGGGGGAAAGAGAGAAGGAGGGAGAAGCAGGCTTCCCTCTGAGCAGGGAATCTGATGTAGGGCTCAGTCGCAGGACACTGGGATCATGACCTGAGTCAAAAGCAGATGCTTAACTGACTGAGCCACCCAGGTGCCCCAAGGGTAATATTTTCTAAAAATTAAATAGTTCTGTGAGCGCCTCTTTGTACACAAAATTCATTCTGATATAAAATAACCTGTCAATACATTTGAACCCATGAAAATCTAATACCTTTTACAAATAATGGATTATTTAGGAAGCATATTAAAAGAAAACGATCTTATGGTAATTAATTACCAGGTATGAGTTCACTCATAGGAATTTAAACAATATGCTTATTTTGTCTTCAAACACTATTTTACAAATGATGCAAATAATGGTATATCCATTTGATTATGGGAAAAATATATTTTTTTCAATGTAGACAGAAAGGAATGTGGTTCATATAAACAAGTATGAATCACTTATTTTTTGTTTCATTTACAATCTAGAAATACTTATCATCACTGTATGTTGGTCATTGTTATGGGTTTAGGGAAAATAATGATGAAGATAATAATAATGATCACGACATGCATGATCTCTACTCTCGTGCAGCTTAAAATCCAGTAGAAGAGAAAAGCAAGCAAAGAGAAAAAAACATTTGGATAAAGTAATTGTAATTGTTTTAAAAACCAGGAAGGAAACAAACATTTATCTTATGCTAAGATAAACGGTCACAGGTAGGACCTGTTTTTGATAGGGAAAGGTATAGAAGATCTCAGCCATGAGGTGACATTTAAGTTGATTCATGAAAATTAAGATTTACCCATGTATAGAGAGGAAGAAAGGCAGACATGGGAACTGGTCTGGTAGTAATGTCATACGTTACATGTGGACAAAGAGGAGTGGCAGTAGTTTGGGGGCTAAACCAAAATCAAATCATTGGTATCTTTGCAAGTCAAGTTAAACATTTAACTATTATTCTGCCTAAAATGATAAAACCATGAGGGGTTTTAACATGGTGCTATTGTCATTAATAACAATATTAGTTAATATTCATTGAGAGCCTACTGTGGGCCAGATACTATCCTAAATCTGTTAATTGCACTATCTCTGAGGCCTGCAAATAGCCCACCTGTCAAATCCCACTGGCCAGGGGTGATTGCACAGCTTTGGGATGTCACTGTGTACACTAAGCAGGATGGTCCCCTCTACCCTGTTCCCTCTTGCCACCTACCTGTTGGAGAATCAATCCACTGCTGGCAACTGCCAGGCACATGAAGCAGTGGAAGCTCGGTCCTGTTGTCAGTCACTAACACCGTCACCAGGCCAGTTGGCAAGTAGGGAAGACTGGGCTCTCCGGAGGCAGCCAGGATGTACCTGGGCAAAAAACGAGAAGGGCCATGTGATTGCTTACATCCAACCCTCGGGCTCATGGCTTTAACACCCAGAATGTTTCCAAGTGAGGTTAATGAAGGATAGTTGGAAGTAGGCAGGCAGGGACAAGGGGCTCCACCCTAAGTGGAAACCACCCTTCAAAGGATTTTACATGGCCCTGGAAGGAGCCCTCCACCCTTTCCCTCCTGAACAAATACCTGATAGGTAGATGACTGTGACAAGAACCTGATTGGATGGCAGGCACATGGAGGGTTAATCAGATTAAAACAGCCCGCCAACATCCTCATAAAAGCCCCTAGACTTAGAAACTCCAACAGCAACCTTCTTGGGTCTCCTCCCTCTTCAGGGGCTTTGTACTATGGATCAGTAAAATTCTTTACTCTGCTGCCCACCACTCTTCCTCCGTTCTACCTCTTCATTCTTTGGAATGGCATGACCAAGAGTCACGGGCACTAAAGGAAAAGAAATCCTGCAACAAGGTCAGCTGGGTACACGAGGTGTCCCAAGCTGGACTACCCACCCAATCTCTTCAGGGCAGGCAGGCACATGTGTCTTCTTTTCTGGCTTTTTAATATCTTTGTTTTTGCCTTTTGATCCAGGAAAGCTGAATAATTATTAGTTGACTGTTTACTTCTACTTTCTCATTCTCTCCCTAACTTTTCTATTCCCATCCCACAGAGGTGGAACTAAAACTCAACAAAATGGCTTGACTCCAGAGCATGAGGCTGATTTGGAAAGCTATTTTTATGAATCCAAAAACCAAACAAGAGCTGGCTGGGATGAGGTCAAAAGGGGTGGAGAGGGAGTAAAAGGAGAGATTGGAAATATTCTTTAAACACAAAATTGGCAAAGCTTGCTTTTTATCTCCTGTAAGGGTGAACTAAAGATATATGCATTGATTGCGAAGTTCCTTTATCCTTGACTAGTATCCTTTAACAAGGATAGTAGTACAGTTCTGGGACTGGGACAAATTGGAGATGAGTCTAGGGATAAGAAGGAAGAGTGGATATGAAGAGTTTTTGTCCTGCTAAACAGGAGATAACATGAGACTCCCAAGAGGACCTCTAAGTAGGACACTGGCATGAGGTTCTAGAACTTGTAGTAATCTAACAGCATTCACCTTACATGTGAAAAGCAAGTTGACTGTTTCTGTGTTTGTTTTGTTTTGCTTTTCTCTCTCCTTTCTTTCTCTGCTTTTGACAGGGAAAACACTGTTTAAGATAAAACTGAAAAACAAGTAATGTTTAACCCCAGGACCAGCATAAGGGAGAAGACTAAGAAGGATGAATATTCACTTCATTAAAGAAAAGCATAGTTTATTTGATAATTGCATATTTTGTGGTTAAGTTGCAGAACTTGAAGTGCTTTATTTATTTCAAAATTCGTGTTGTCACTTTTAGGTACACTGTTATATGAGTTTACTTAAATGCTACATCCCAATACACATGACTAGGTTAACATTTTTACTGTTTGAACTCTTAAAATAGTCAGCAATAAAGAACATCTTTAAAAAACAAAACAAAACAGAGTAATGTTAATAAGTTAAATTGCCATAAAATAAAATTAGTTCCAATAACTTGAGCATAGGGCTTTCAACCCACCCCTCACTTTGTTCTATGAAATTCTCCAGCAATACATGTTGGACTTATACTGGATAAATAAATTGGGAATCTTTCCATAGGGTTTTTTGATATGGTAATGGAGGATAGTTAGAAGAAAGGTAGGCAGGGGCAAGAGGTCCCTGTTCTAAGAGGAAAACACTCTTAAAAGGAAAAAGACCTCCTCCTGTTATTCTACACCACCCTGAAATGAGCCCTCCACTTTTCCTACATAAACAACTACTTGAGACATAGATGAGTGCATGGACAAAAAATCTGATTGGGTGAGAGGCTGAAGGATTAATCAGATTAAAACAGCCCACCAGGGGCGCCTGGGTGGCTCAGTCCTTAAGTGTCTGCCTTCAGCTCAGGTCACGATCTCAGCATTCTGGGATGGAGCCCTATAAAACAGCCCACCAACAATCTCACAAAAAACCCCTAGATTTAGAAATTCCAACAGCCACCCACTTGGGTCCTCTCCTTCTTCAGGAGTTTTGTACTATCACCCAATAAACTTTGCTTTGCTGCCCACCACTCTTCATCTGGTCTACCTCTTCATTCTTTGAAGCAGCCTGACCAAGAACCCTGGGCATTAAAGGAAAAGAAATCCTGAAAAAAACAGCATACTTTATTTGTTCCACTTACTCCTTTTGAAAGACCTAAAGGGTATGTAAAAGAGCCACTCACTTTTACTCTGAAATCAACAATTCTGTTTTGTATACTGATTGTTATCTACAGGTCAACAGAAGAAAATGTGAACAAATTAGAACCTCATAAGAAATTGGATGAAACAGGTTTATTTTTAAATCCTTTTTCCCAGGTGGGTGGGAGCATGGGTTAAATGGGTGATGAGTATTAAGGAGGGCACTTGTGATGAGCACTGGGTGTTATATGTAAGTGATGAATCACTAAGTTCTACACCTGAAACTAATATTACACTGTATGTTGACTAAATGTAATTTAAATAAAAACTTGAAAAAGGAAAAAAATGCATAAAATTATTTTTCCCTATTTTATTTTATTTTTTTTTAATTTTATTTTATTATATTATGTTAATCACCATACAGTACATCCCCAGATTCCGATGTAAAGTTTGATGCTTCATTAGTTGCGTATAACACCCAGTGCACCATGCAATACGTGCCCTCCTTACTACCCATCACCAGTCTATCCCATTCCCCCACCCCCTCCCCTCTGAAGTCTTCAGTTTGTTTCTCATAGTCCATAGTCTCTCATGTTTCATTCCCCCTTCTGATTACCCCCCTTTTCTTTATCCCTTTCTTCCCCTACCGATCCTCCTAGTTCTTATGTTCCATAGATGAGAGAAATCATATGATAATTGTCTTTCTCTGCTTGACTTATTTCACTTAGCATTATCTCCTCCAGTGCCGTCCATGTTGCAGCAAATGTTGAGAATTCGTTCTTTCTGATAGCTGAGTAATATTCCATTGTATATATGGACCACAGCTTCTTAATCCAGTCATCTGTTGAAGGGCATCTCGGCTCCTTCCATGATTTGGCTATTGTGGACAATGCAGCTATGAACATTGGGGTGCATATGGCCCTTCTCTTTACTACGTCTGTATCTTTGGGGTAAACACCCAGTAGTGCAATGGCTGGGTCATAGGGTAGTTCAATTTTTAACTTTTTAAGGGACCTCCACACTGTTTTCCAGAGTGGCTGTACCAACTTGCATTCCCACCAACAATGTAGGAGGGATCCCCTTTCTCCACATCCTCTCCAACAATTGTTGTTTCTTGCCTTGTCTATCTTTGCCATTCTAACTGGCGTAAGGTGGTATCTCAGTGTGGTTTTGATTTGAATTTCCCTGATGGCTAATGATTTTGAACATTTTTTCATGTGTCTGTTAGCCATTTGTATGTCTTCATTGGAAAAGTGTCTGTTCATATCTTCTGCCCATTTTATGATTTGTTTATTTGTTTCTCGTGTATTGAGTTTGAGAAGTTCTTTGTAGATCTTGGATACCAGTCCTTTATCTGTGGTGTCCTTTGCAAATATATTCTCCCATTCCGTGGGCTGTCTCTTAGTTTTTTTGACTGTTTCCTTGGCTGTGCAGAAGCTCTTTATCCTGATAAAGTCCCATAAGTTCATTTTATCTTTTATTTCTCTTGCCTTTGGAGATGTGTCGTGAAAAAGGTTGCTCTGGCCGATGTCATAGAAGTTGTTGCCTATGTTCTCCTCTAGAATTTTGATGGATTCCTGTCTCACATTGAGGTCTTTCATCCATTTGGAGTTTATTTTTGTGTATGGTGTGAGAGAGTGGTCAAGTTTCATTCTTTTGCATGTAGCTGTCCAATTTTCCCAGCACCATTTATTGAAGAGACTGTCTTTTTTCCACCGGATGTTTTTTCCTGCTTTATCAAAGATTAGTTGCCCAAAGAGCCGAGGGTCCATTTCTGGGTTCTCTATTCTGTTCCATTGGTCGATGTGTCTGTTTTTGTGCCAGTACCATGCTGTCTTTGTGATCACAGCTTTGTAGTACAGCTCGAAATCCGGCATTGTGATGCCCCCAGCTTTGTTTTTCCTTTTCAACAGTTCCTTGGAGATTCGGGGCCTTTTCTGGTTCCATACAAATTTAAGGACTATTTGTTCCAGTTCTTTGAAAAATGTCCTCGGTATTTTGATCGGGATAGCATTGAAAGTGTAGATTGCTCTGGGTAGTATGGACATTTTAACTATGTTAATTCTTCCAATCCATGAGCATGGAATATTTTTCCATCTTTTTATGTCTTCCTCAATATCTTTCAAAAGTGATCTATAGTTTCTAGGATATAGGTCCTTTACGTCTCTGGTTAAGTTAATTCCAAGGTAACGTATGGTTTTTGGTGTTATTGTAAATGGGATGGATTCCCTAATTTCTCTTTCTTCAGTCTCGTTATTCGTGTATAGAAATGCAACTGATTTCTGGGCATTGATTTTGTATCCTGCCACCTTACTGAATTGTTCTATAACTTCTAATAGTTTGGGAGTGGATTCCTTTGGGTTTTCCATATAGAGTATCATGTCATCTGCAAAGAGAGACAGTTTGACTTCTTCTTTGCCGATTTGGATACCTTTGATCCCTTTTTGTCTTCTGATTGCTGTTGCAAGGACTTCTAGTACTATGTTGAATAATAGTGGCGAGAGTGGGCATCCTTGTCGTGTTCCTGATCTTAAGGGAAAGGCTTCCAGCTTTTCCCCATTGAGAATAATGCTTGCAGTAGGCTTTTCATAGATGGCTTTTATGAGATTGAGAAATGTACCCTCTATTCCTACACTCTGAAGGGTTTTAATCAGGAAAGGATGCTGTATTTTGTCAAATGCTTTTTCTGCATCAATTGAGAGGATCATATGGTTCTTGAGTCTTTTCTTGTTGATATGATGTATCACATTGATTGATTTGCGAGTGTTGAACCATGCTTGCATCCCAGGTATGAATCCCACTTGGTTATGATGGATAATCCTTTTAATGTACTGTTGGATCCCTATTTTAAAGCTTTAGAGCAGTTAGGTATTTTCACTATATTAGAAAATCTCCACATTCTAAACTAAAGATACTAAATTTATCTTCATATTTTGGTATATTGCAGAGAATGTTACTGAGATGGTAGCATAATAGATGCTGAAAAAGTTTTGGGAAACATTTAGAATCTCACTGCTCAAATTATGGAGAACCAAGTAGAAAATTGTTAGAGACAAACCGATGATAATTGAAAAAGCAAAAGGATAAAGTGAGTATACATTTTAAATGTCATAGGAAAAACCGACATTAATGGGTCCAGGCAGAACTTTTCATTTTACGTTCTTCCAGCACTGGTGTACTTCTCTAATGCAAAAAAAGGCTCACAGTTAAGTGATGAGCTTGGTAGGGGATAAGAAATAGTGAGAAACATGGTGGGGAGTTTACATTCTTTTATTTAGATCTTTTTTTTTTTTAATGATTTTTTATTATATTATGTTAGTCACCATACAGTACATCTACGGATTCCGATGTAAAGTTCGATGCTCCATTAGTTGTGTGTAACACCCAGTGTACCATGCAATATGTGCCCTCCTTACCATCCATCGCCAATCTATCCCATTCCCNCCCCCTCCCCTCTGAAGTCTTCAGTTTGTTTCTCATAGTCCATAGTCTCTCATGTTTCATTCCCCCTTCTGATTACCCCCCTTTTCTTTATCCCTTTCTTCCCCTACCGATCATCCTAGTTCTTATGTTCCATAGATGAGAGAAATCATATGATATTTAGATCTTTTAACACTTCGACTCTAGAGCCTCCAGAAAGAATTTTCCTCTGTCTTCTGACATCACGGTCGCATTTGTAAACTAAAATTGAATATGTTTTGATATACATGCTTTAGTAAGAGTTAGTTGAGTTAATGTTTCTAATTCCTGTTTGGTTAAGGATTGCTCTCAAACCAAAGAAAAATATTTGCCATATTTGGAAGGCAATCTGTCAAGCAGCTGAAATTTTATCAAATCTGAATAACAAAATAAATTATTAAACTAATTTCTTACAGATAAAGAGTGTAATGGGCAAAGGCAGACAAAAGGAAGTAGGGAGTGCAAAATAAAGGTGGGAGAGGAAAAACTTAAACCAAATTTGTTGTTCTATGACAGTAGAAACTCAAAGTTCTCCAAGTCAATATAGCCAAAGATTAGAAAATCCCAATCCTATTTGAATAGTTATGCTGAAGTAATTTTAACCCTCCTAAATATGTCTATTTGTATTGATCAAATATGAACATCAAAGAGATGGCATTCGTTATTTAAACTAGTCTCTGAGGTCTTTGATTTTGAAACCAATCAGTGTAAATATAAATTACATACTTAAATTGTACAGGAAATGTTACATATTTTCCACAGGGAGGGTTTCCATATTGGAATTATGTGATACTAGCCTGCTAGGTAACTCATAATGATGAGGGAGCAGAAGGCTAGCCCAGGACAAAGCACAAACTGACACCTTGCAACCTCCCCCTACTCTCCATTTCTGGGTGGGATATGTGTAACATTCTTCCAGGGATCTCCCAACTATCTTAATGTTAATATCTTGCTAGAGGGGAAAACAACCTTAACTTGACAATGGCAAGGCCTCAGGTATCTTGTAGGCATCTTGTAGATTGGTCCTCTATGGCATATGAAATTTCTTTTAAAACTTCCCTTTTCTTTACTTCCCCCACTCCCCAGTATATAATCACAACTCCTCAAGACCCCGGTGCAGCAGCTCTTTCTGCCCATGGGTCCTGTCCCCATGCTTTAATAAAACCACCATTTTGCACCAAAGAGGGTCTGAAGAATTCTTTCTTGGTCGTTGGCTCCAGACTCCACCCCACTACCTCGCCTATATTCCAAAACCCTATTAATAATAAAAAAAAATATATAAACGCAAAGGAAAAGAAAACTGCATTGCAAACTGAAAGCATAATATATACTGATTTTTAAAAAAAATTATTTGCATTGATACTGTTACCCAAATTCAATATTGTTTCCACTTCCTCATGTGTAAATATTTTCACTGAAATACATTTTGAATAATTTTAATGTAATCCAGTGATTGTCTTTTTTTACTGTTTTTTTTTGTTTTTTGTTTTTTGTTTTTAAGATTTATTTTTATTTATTTGACAGAGAGAGAGACAGCCAGCGAGAGAGGGAACACAAGCAGGGGGAGCAGGAGAGGAAGAAGCAGGCTCCCAGCCGAGGAGCCTGATGTGGAGTTTGATCCCGGAACGCCAGGATCACGCCCTGATCCGAAGGCAGATGCCTAACAACTGCACCACTAGGCGCCCCTTTTTTTGCTGTTTTTATTCAACACCTTTTAAATCTCATTTTCTTCATTGTTAATAGCATACTATATACATCCAATACACATACAAAAGCAGTTATATTTTGAAAAAATCTATAATTTTAATATAATTATAGTAAAATTTAATTGCATTTTCTTAACATATTTTAGGTATAAAATATAACTTGTCTCAAAAAAATAAATTTCTACCACAGATACCTGTTAAAGTAAATTTAACGTACTTGAGAAAGTTAATGATTTGAAAATATAGGCAGAGATACATTTTGACACATTACTTAGGACATTCATATCTTGAAATAATTACAGAAAATAGGAATTTGTTTCAGGAATGAATTATAGTTAGAGAAAGAGAAGAAAAAANACACATTACTTAGGACATTCATATCTTGAAATAATTACAGAAAATAGGAATTTGTTTCAGGAATGAATTATAATTAGAGAAAGAGAAGAAAAAAAAGAAAGAAAGAAAGAAAGAAAGAAAGAGAAAGAAAGGAAAGAAAGAAAGAAAGAAAGAAAGAAAAAGAAAGAAGGAAGGAAGGAAGGGAAAAGAAAAAATGAAAAAGAGAGAGAGAGTTTAATCCATTTGAGGAAGGCTCTTCCCATCTTGACAGAAAATGTAAGACTGCCTTACTACTGGAGAGCCAGGCCAAAGGACTTATAAACTAAGACTTGATTGGATATTAGAGGTTGAATAAAATTACCTTACCAGGGTAACTACACAAGAAATATCCTAGATAAAAATTTTTTAAAAGGTATTGTTTATTTGAGAGAGAGAGAGAGAGAGAGAGCACAGAGGGTGAGTGAGAAAGCGAAGCAGACTCCCCACTGAGCAGAAAGCCTGATGTGGGAGTAGATCCCAGGACCCTGAGATCATGACCTGATCCAAAGGCTTAACTGACTAAGCCACCCAGGCATCCCTCTTAGATAAAATCAATGTATTGCATGGAACTGCTGGCTCTCAGTTTAAACAGGATTTCTATTCTTATTATTCTTATTCTTTCTTATTCATTACTGAATTACATTTTAGTTTTAAAATGTCTTTGTAATCTATTCACTGTGACTGTTATATTTTATGTCCAGCTTTAATTGTTGCACATATGAAATAATGATATTTCATTACTTAAGTTATAGTTTGTATTTCAGGCACTAAAGCAAGTATTTTGAGTCTCTTCTTTAATTGATATCAGTGAAGTTTCAAATTATATAATCCATGGGTGAATATTAAATGAATTACAGTAATCTATGGGGCTAAAAGTATATTAAATTCCTGTGGGTTAAAAGCTATAATATGCCTTGTGAGACTCTCCAAGGGTAATTAGCAAGTAGTCAGTTATTTGGCCTCATTTACTAGAGTGTGTATTGAAAATATAAATTTTTTTTTAAGTCTAGGATTATTTTTTTTGAACACAAGTAAATTTGAATACATTTTGCTTAAAAAATGGCTACCCTATAGCTTTTACTTCTTGAATTTTGATGGCATTAATGTATTTCTCTGAGAGATTTTTAATCTATAGCTTTTGGTACATAAAGATACACTTGTATTAAAAAATGTTTAGACTGTGTATTAAAAGTAAATCTTTTTAATAACTTGGCCACATTACATGACCAGAAAAAAATTCAAATGCATTAAACCTGCTGGTATGCTATAAATCTATTTAAGTTCTTAAGAAAGTAAGAACTTAAATCTTAGAAAAGTCCTGTAAATAGTGCATTAGTATCAAGGACATTTCTATTAAACTAAGAATTATCTGCTTCAAGTATACAAAAATAAACAATATGTTATAGTTTTGTAGGATTACATATATTTTAAAAATATGAATTGGACTTTTGTGTCAAGTAAGAGAAGCCATAACATTCTCCTCTTCCCCATACATTAAAAAATAAAAAAAGAAAGAAAGGACAAGAAAAAGAAAAATCCAGATAGACATTTACTAGTAGCAACCAAAAAAAGAAAATATAATGCCATAATCCTTGAATTATAGATATGAATAAGTTAATGAGAAAATTATGAAATTGTGTAGATAGCATCGTGAGCTTCTAAAATTATACCAAACCCTCAAAAACAAACTGTTGAATCTCAATATCCTTAAAATTCTCAGGGATATCCCTGAATCTGTAGGGAGATTATCAGAATTGGTGATATTGCATTTTCCTCTTATATCGGGGGTGGGGGGGTTTATGTTGCCGTAAATGGTAGTGGGAATAATGTCTGTAGAGAAATGCAGGAAAACAGAGGTGGAAAACAAAGCCAATCTTTATCACAAATAAAATTTCCTTTTATATACACTGAGTATGTGATGTATCTTAAGCCTATGAGCTTGCCCACTTTGTATTGGGTTACATTGTCTAAATATATGAAGGGAACAAAGCGAGCCTGAGAAGCAAAGGCAGAGAATGTCTGCTGAAACACTGAGTGCTGCCTCAGTGAGCTCTGACTTCTCTCAGAAGGTAGCGGGCAGAAACAACTGTATCTTATCTGGACCACAAAATGGTTTCCCTGTGGTGCAGAAGAAGTAAAGCAATCTTCAACAGCTTAAAAACAGATGGAAAGGCCCAAAGCTGCCAGAATATGAGAAAGATTTAAAAGGTACAGAAATGATGGAAAAGCCAAAACTAAAACCAAGTAACAGAAAGAGGAGCATAGCATAAAGGAAATAAAAAAATGGATTTGGAAGTAAGCTTTGCCCAAGACACAGAAAGAAGTTTGTTTAAGTGCTTTCAGGAATAAAGCAATTTATTAAGCATGCTAATAAAATCAGAGCCCAGACAAATAAGAAGAATTAGAAAATTTAAGGGAAAATTATTAAGGATTAAAACAACATCTGAAACTAATTCATAAATAATTTGGCCATACCAAGGGACAAACAGAAAGAGAATTACTACATAGAATAAAGGCTTAAGATAATTATGGAGGACACTTCCCCCCCAAAAAAGTAAAGCATTGAGATAGAAATATATTCAGAATAGGGATGAATGGTAATCTCAACAACTAAAAATAAAAGGTTATTTCACAATAATAAAATCAAACCTCCCCCCCAAAAAAGTCTAAATCAGCATATAGCACTTTGCATTGTAGGTAACACACAGGTGCCTTTTAGTGTCTGAGACATTGAAGTTCACTTTTAGATTATTGTGTTAAATTTGATAATGCTCCTCCTGGTATCTTGATTGGTTAATTCATAATAATATTTTTTAAATGGCTTTTTATAGCTCTAGATGTTTAGAATAGTAACCAGTTAACCAGTAAACCCCAGGAGTACTTTCTACTAAATAGGCCCAGGGAAAAGCCAAGAGGTAGAAAGTCAATGGAATGGTGAGACAAAGGTCATTGGAAGATTTCATCTACAAGCACAATTAAAACATTTTATACTTTTCATTCTTTTATTACCTTTGTGGTTATGCACTTTTTCTGTAACTCTATCCTCTAACAAAACTCCAAAGAGCAAATCCTGTGGAAGGGGACACAGTAGAAACAGGCTAAAATTGGAAGAACAGCACGACAGCCATAGACTCAGAATGTCAATGACCATGGCTCACTCCTCATGATAACTTAAGATGAGAGTGAGACTGGGAAATTTCTTCACAGGATAGCAAACCACTCAATTATAGAATCCACCTCCCTGCAAAGGTGGCTTGTCCTCATGAAAACAACGAATCCTCCAAAATAAGATCCAAGAAGCTATTTTGTAACACCTTAAAGTAACATCTAAGTAAATATAGATGGGAACAAAAATACTTCTCCCACATGTTTATGCCCCAAAATAGGTCCAGATTGATAAAGTTACTCAAAAAGATATAAAGAAAAAAAGAAAGGAGCTTTGAAATAAAACCTGAAACTTAAAAAAAAAAAAGGCATACAATGGCAGATGAAAAGCTGCTTTACATGACAAAAACTGATGAGCAATGAAATCATAAATCCAGTATCCTCTCTTCTTTGTATCCTCTCATCCACCCCCTCTTCCTTCTCCTCCTCAGGCAAAGTCAACATTGTCAAGGCACTCTCGCCACTGTCAAACTCTGTAGGGACATGCCTCACAAGATGTCACTCTCTATTATTAAGTTACACAAAATTTTCCCCTTCACTCTGGAGGTGAATTAGCCACGTTTCTAAGATCTCTTCAGGTTATTAGGCAAAGTAATCTGAAGGGCTCTACATTCTTTTTCATTAAAAGTGTAAGTCTCAATAGTTTGCTGTGGCCTGTCCTTTGGTATCAGTGACCTGCTTAAAGCCAATAAAAGTCACCCATACAACTCTGTGTGGGGGGTCTGATGACTTTGGGTCCCATGCTGCAAAACAGTAGGCAGTAGCCAGGAAATTGCTTCCCTGGCTTTGTTAGAGATCTTCCTGTGGATCTTTAATTTGACAGCCTGCTCTCCCTTCCCCACAGGAAGCTCCTTGCTGCATCTCCCTTCCGAGATTGCAATGCATTGACTGGCCCATGTGAGGCCTCCAGGTAAAGCCCTTGTAATTGGCCCTGAAGGATCACAAATAGGTTTTGACCAGGAGCTATACCCCTCAATCATTATTTGAATTGTGCACAGCACACACACTTAACTTCTTCTAAATTGAGATACCACAAGTAGAGTACATAAAGTGTGCTAATTTTACTGAATTGTTCAATTAATTTTTGCATGTAAATGCCAAATAATTCCTGCCCGAATCAAGATTTAGAGCATTTATGACAGTTTCTTCATGATCCTTCTCAGACACCCTTGCCTCCAGAGATAGCTGATATTCTTACAGCTATCAACTTAGGGTAGTCTGCTTCTTTGTTTTTGGTTTCTCGGCATATAAATGGATGATTAAGTATGTTCCCTTTTGCTACTGACTTCCTTCATTCAGCATACAGTCTTTGAAATGTATCCATGTTATTGTAGGCCACTCTTCTTATTATTGTGTAGGAAGCTAGGACATGAACATACAGATTTTATTTGTCCATTCTACTATTGTTGGACACTTGATAGTCTTTGAATTTTGACGATGTAAATAAAACTGCTGTGAACATACTCACGGCATACATGAGCATACTTATAGCTATCATTTAGAGAATGTAGCCATGCATTTCTCACATGTATATGCAAAGAAGTAGGACCGCTAGAGTGTAGAGTGAGTGTATTTCATTTTAGACATTGCCAAACGGTCCTCAGAAGTGGTTTCACCCCCACCTGCGATGTATGGGCAAATGGGTTGCTCTACATCTTTGGCAATTTTTTTCAATCCTTTTTTTTTTTTTTTTTTTTTTAGGAATATTATGAATGGGTATGATATCTCTTTGTAGATTTAAATCCATTTTCATAATTGGTGATTTTTTTTTACATGTTTACTGGTCTTTTGGACATCTTTTGCGAATTCCCTGTTCACATATTTTTACATATTTTATTCCCCCTTTTAGGTTGTCAGTTTTTTCTTTAATGATCTGAAGCATTCTTTACATAATGTGAAATAAAACAAAGAGGTTCTGTCATCTCTGGAACTATTGGAACATGAAGACAAAAAGAAGTATATCAAGTAGTAATGGGGTGGGGAAACTGAATGATTCTGGAGCTCACCAGTAATATACACTCAGCATCTTATTGGCAGTCACCTGTAACCTCACTTCCACTCTGTAGCAAGCTAAGTAAAATGGTATTGCTGTAGTAGAGTCTGACTGGGGGACTGGAGATCATTAGAGAGAGTGCAGAGACTGCAAAGCAAGCAGAAAACATGGAGCACTAAGTCATTTTGTCATTTAATAGAGCTAAACAATGGGACCATTCCCTGCTCCAGCCTGGCTACTTGCTCCCTAATTTCCCAGAGGCACCTGGAACTTGAAACTAACACAGATATCCAGAATTTCAGAATATCAGACTGAAGTGAGGGTAAATAATGATGCATTTTTAGGGGAGTGTGGACTACTAGGGTTTCACAGTGCCTAAGTGAGAGCTATTGGCCATGGTTTCAAACAAACAAACAATAAACCTAGCCTGCAGCTGGCAATGATGACCACGTAGGTTAACTGCCAAGACAGCCTCCTAATAATGGTGGTTATATTAATTAGATAGGAAAGAAAATTCCCATCTAATTTCAGGAATGCCAAAACACTGAAAAAATTCTGCAAAAGATAATCATTTGGCTGCTGCAAATACAACTATGTTGTGGAGATTAAAAACATAAATTATGCTTAAAAATATCAATAAACAGTATAAATATTTGAAAAGTAGAGACAGAATTTTCTAGTGAAGATGTTATTGAATACCTGAAAATTAAGAGGCTAAAATAACAAATATATGTGTGTATATGCACATATCTGTACATATGTTATAACTATATGATAAAATAATTTCTTAAAGTGTTTGGAGATTTTAAATATACATCCAAAATTCTTTATAATAGTTTAAACATTGCTAATATAAATGGAAATAAATTTTATTTATATTGAAAGCAGTACCTTATAGTAAGTAAAATTATTTTTAAATAAATGTAATATATTTCAAGGAGAAAAGTAAGCCATTTCATTAAAAGAACATATTAGATAAATGGAGAAACTAAGTGTCCACAGTAATTTTAAGTTACTGTGTAATTAGAGGGCAAATTCCATTTAGAATTACAATGTATTGAGTTTTGTTACTAATTTTATTCTATAATTTTGCCTAATAAAATAATTCTTAAATACTTATCAAAGAAAATTAGGATAAAATTAGGTCTACTTGAAAGAAAAATATAGTGATAGAAGATATGCCCTACCAGATATTAAAGTTTACAATAAAGTCACTATATTTAGAAAAGATAGTATTGGTCTGAGAATAGACAAATAAATTAATAGAAAATGATGGAAAGAACAGAAATACATCCGAGAATGTATGGGAGCTTCATATTTAAGAAAGGTAGCATTTTAACAATGGGAAGTGGATCAGGTTATTTAATAAATGGTTTCCTCTAGGAATCTAGGAGGGAAAACAACATAAATATCAGACATGATTTACATGAATAAATTTAAGTTTTACTGAAAATCTTTTTTTTTTAAAGATTTTATTTATTTATTTGTCAGAGAGAGAGAAAGCACAAGCAGAAGGGATGCAGAGGGAGGAGCAGGTTTCCCACTGAGCAAGGAGCCTGATGCAGGGCTGGATCCCAGGACCCAGGGATCATGATCTGAGCCAAAGGGAGATGCTTAACCAACTGAGCCATTCAGGCACCACCACTNCCCACTGGTTTTTTTTTTTTTTTTTTTTTTTTTTTTTAGATTTTATTTATTTATTTGTCAGAAAGAGAGAGAGCACAAGCAGGGGGACAGGAAGGCAGAGGGAGAAGCAGTCTCCCTGATGAGCAAGGAGTACAACACAGGACTGGATCCCAGGACCCCAGGATCAGGAGCTGAGCCGAAGGCAGACACTTAACTGAGTCACCCAGGCGTCCCACCCCTGAAAATCTTAATGTAGAAAAAATATCTCAATATTGAAAGAAAATATAAAGGTCGTTTGTATAAACTGCAAGTGCTGAAGATCTTTCTGTTCTAGAATGAAAATCAATAAGCTATAAAAATAAAGCATTTTTCCTTTACCATTGCCGTTTTGTTCTCGAAATCTACCAATAAATCAATAAGTATTTGTTGAATGAGTGAATAAATCATAGTATTTATTGAAATGGGGAAAGACTAATAAACATCCTATACCAGAAAAAATGTGATAATTAAGAAAGAGTAAAATTAGGAAAATGGGTGAATATTAGAAATTTTAGATTTCAAAGGTCAGTGAAATATCCAAGTTGAAGATGTTAAATAGGTTGCTATTTATAGGATTTGTCAGCAGAAAAAAAGGTTTGTGATGTGATATGAATTTGGAAGTTATCTCTCTAGAGATAAATTTAGTGCTTAAAGATACAGACAATTAGCTAAGGACAGTAAATATAAGAAAAATGATTTAGGTCTTTAAGCAAGAACTCAAGCATTCTAACTTCTATACATTAATGTGGTGTATTCAGCTTCAAGGTAGTATATGTGTGATCGGCGGTGTTAGGGAAGAAAATTCAGATCATGAAAGGACAGCATCTACAAATTAACCAGACGGTTATAGAGAAACAAAAGGGAACTTTTTTTCTCGCTATCAATTGTACTTCTTCTTTTAGTACAGCAAACATCTATAGGAATTTTGATGGTTGGTAAAGACAGCAAATCAATGGAATTCAGGTACATGCAAAATCCACTGACAAATATGAAAATTTTTTTGTTTGTTTGTTGTTTTTGTATCTCCTATTAAGCATCAGGAGTTTTTAAGGGTATCTAATGCATGTAATTAAGGTAACCAACACCAGGTATCTATAATATCTACGTTGTGGAGAGTGTTCATACTTAACTTTGTATGCCTGTTTCCATATGCCAAATTTAGTCAGGCTGTGTCAATAGTCTACCCCCAAATATGTCACTGGCATACGTAAATATATCGACAAACACAGAATATTGTAGTACTGTGTAGGTGGTACATCAATTACTTTTAACTCTAATATAAAAGTTAAAAGTCAAAAGTATTAAGAATAATTATAACTACAAACATTTATTAATGGATACACTATATAAAAATAAGTAAACTCTGACATCAATAACATAAACTAAAAAGGGGAATAAAAGTATAGAATTTTTATATGCATTTAAAGTAACATTGTCATCATCTTACAATAGACTATTACAACTGTAAGCAATTCAGTGCAAGCCTCACGTTAACCATAAAGATAAAACCTATATTAGATACACAATGGATAAAGAGAAAAGAAGCAAAGCATACCATAACAACAAAAAAACCCGCAAAGAAAAACAGCAAGAAGAATAAGAGAACTACAAAAAAGACAGAAAACAATAAATAAAATATGAATAGAAAGTCCTTACCTATCAGTAATTACTTTAAATGATAGATTAAACTCATCAATCAGAAGACAGAATGTGAGTGAAGTCTGCAATGTGGCTGAATAAGACTTCCCTCCTTGTATCCCTCACCTTCGTCTAATCAACAATAATAATATGGCATCCATTCATAGTCAAGAGTGCCTTTGTGGGAGCAGTGGGCACCATAGATCAAGGGACCCAGGAAAAGTCTTGTCCAGTTATGCATTGGATAGCAGGCATGCAAACTTTGGTCCCTGCTGTGACCACTGCTGTTGGTCATAAACAGGCTCCAGACCCTTTCAGTCATAATTCAAGAGCCCCTGGAAAACAATGTCTTAAACAATTATTCATGAAAAGGACAGCCTTTGTGGAAGTGCAGTTTTCTAGTTTAGATGGTCTAGCATACCACAGGAGAAAAATAAAATAAAATAAATAAATAAATAAATAAATAAATAAATAAATAAATAAGAGTTTGGATACATTGGAGAAGGTAAAAGGAACAATAGGACTTTGCATTCATGTCACCTCTCCTTTGGCTTAATGCCAAGAGGGGGTCTTCCTAGCTTGCAATTTCTCCTGCAGGGAAAAGTAAGAAGTTATAAGTGAATGCTTGGCTGCCTGAGCTGTGTGGGACATTGCCAAAAAGGCCTATTTCTTTCTTGCCCCATCCCAAGTACTGAGTCATGAACTGCATAATTGAGAGGTGGAAAGAGGCTGGGAAAGTGGCAGATAGAACTCTCAGACGGCACTAAAGTGATGTGGACCTATTAACAGAAACACAGACTCCATCAAGAAACCTGCCCATGAGCTGCTGGGAATGCCTTACCTGTCGTGCTCAAAACTGACCAACAGTCATCCCCAGTACTCAACGAACGTCACTCCCATACACACACACCCCACCCTGTGCCTGGTTCTCTGTGTGCATTCACAATGGAAGTTACAGTGAGCTCTGGCAGCTGGCTAGTGAGCATGCACAGAAAGCTGGGCCAAATCTGCAGTCTGGGAAGAGATCATAAGCTTTAGCCTCAACTCCACACTTGAGAAAGCAAAGGGATGCTGTCAGTACCCAGCCTGGTGCCTTACATGATCAAGAGAACACATACAGGCTTAAGAAATCTGTCAAAGATGAAGTAAGAAACATAAAGCAGGCATATGCATCGAAGGTCTTAGAAAGCTTCAGAATGCCTAGAAGGGCTAATAGAAGATATTTCTCTCCTGAAGTCAATTAGTAAAGACTGGAAGAGGTGACTGTTACCGCAAATATAAAGACAGCAACAAAAGACTTTGAAGAAACATTAAAAAGTCAAGGCAACAAAATGCTAACAAAGGATTGTGATAATCTTCCAGTAACCAACCCCAAAGATGGAAAGATGTGTGACTGACACAATAAAGAATTCAGAGTAGCTGTTTTAAGGAAGCTCAATGAGCAACAAGAAAAACATATGAAGACAACTCAACAAAACTGGAAAATGATATACAAACAAACAAAAACTTTAACAAAGAGATAGAAATCATAAAAAAGAACCAAACGGGGTTGCCTGGGTGGCTCAGTTTGTTGAGCATCCAACTCTTGGTTTCCTCTCAGGTCATGATCTCGGGGTTGTGAGATGGAGCCCCCGAGTTGGGCTCCACACTCAGTGGGGAGTTTGCTTGAAGACTCTTTCCCTGTGCTCTTCCCCCAAAGTGTAGTCTTTCTCTAAAATAAATAAATAAATCTTAAAAAACAAAAACACCAACTTCTGGAGCAGAAGACTACAGTAAGTGAAAAAAAAATTAAATAGACAGTATCAACAGAACATGGATTAAACCGAAAAAAAAAAGCCTATAAATTAGAAGACAAGAACTTCGAGATTATCCAGAGAACAAAAATTTTAAAAATGAAAAAAAAAATTGAAGAAAAACTATATAATCCATAGAATACCATCTAAAGAAGCAATCAGTGTATTATTAAAGTCCCAGAAAAAGAAGAGAGGGAAAGGGAAAAGAAGGCTTAAAGGGTAATGGGTGAGAGCTTTCCAGATCTGGGGAGAGATTTGTATATCTGTTCTGAAACTCATAGGTTACTGAACAAACTGAACTTAGAGTGATCTTCTCTAAGACATATTAAAATATAACTGTCAAAAATCAAAGACAAAGAAGAATATTAAAAGCAGCAAGGGGAAAGAAGTTTGTAACTTACAAGGGAGCTTTCATGAGGCTTATAGGGTGTTTCTCAGCAAAAATTTTGCAGTCCTGGAAGAGTGAGATGTTCAAAGTGCTAAAACAAACAAACAAACAACAAACAAACACCCTGTCAACCAAGAGTACTCTGGCAAAGTTGCCCTTCAGAAATAAAGGAGACATAAAGACTTTCCCAAATAAAAGCTGAGGAATTTCATTACCACCAGACCCAACTTACAAGAAATGCTGAAAGTACACTAATTAATAACATAAAAACATGAAAATATACAGCACACTGGTAAAGGTAAGTATACAGTGTAATTCATAATATTCTAATACTGTCACATGATGGTGTGTTAACCACTTAACTCTAGTTAGTATAAAGGCTAAGAAACAAAAATATGAAAAATATCTACAGCTACAATAATTTGTTAGCAAATACAAAATATATAAAGAGGTAAATTATAACATCAAAACATAAAAGTGGGGGAATAAATGAATAGTTTTGGTATATGATCAAAGTTAAGCTGTTATCAGCATAAAGCCACATTGAGATAGTACCCCTTACCTATTAATAAAAACATAAGAGATAACAAGTGTTGGTGAAGATGTGAAGAAAAGGGAATTCTGTGCTCTCTTGGTGGGAATGTAAATAAGTACAGCCAGTGTGGAAAACATTACTTAAGTTCCCCTAAAAATTGAAAATACAACTACCACATAATCTAGCAATCCCACTCTGGGTTTATATCCAAATGAAATGAAATCAGGATCTTGAAGATATATATGCACCTCCATGTTCACTGCAGCATTATTCACAGTAACAAAGATATGGGCATAACCTAAGCGTCCATCAATGAATGAATACAGATTATATGGTATATATATTTACAATGGAAGATTAGGGATGAGAAAGAAGGAAATTCTGCAATTTGTGACAATAGGGATGAAGCTTGAGAACATTATACTTAAGGAAATAAATCAGGGTAAGACAAATACTATATTATATCACTTATATGTAGACTCTAAAAAAGCTGGACTCGTATGGTAAAATGGTAGTTACTAGGAACTGGGAGTGGGGGAAATGTGGACCAAAGGATACAAATTCCTAGTTATAACATAAATAAGTTCTGAGGATCGAATGCATAGCTTGATGTTTATAATTTACAATACTGTATTATATACTTAAAAGTTGCTAAGAGAGTAGATCTTCAATGTTTTCACCACAAAAAAAGAAGTGATAATTATGTGAGGTGATAAAGGTGCTAACTAAGCCTACTAAGGTAATTATTTCACAATATATGTGTAATCAAATCATCATATTATTCACTTTAAACTTACACAACATTATATGTCAGTTATATTTCAATAAAGCTGGAAAAAAGACAGTTGGGTGATTGGATTAAAAAGAAGACTCACCACCATCACTTTTCTGGGTATATATCCAAAGGAAATTATATTAGTACCTTAAAGATATATCTGTGTTCCCATGTTCATTGCAGCATTATTCATAATACTCAAGATATGGAAACAACCTAAGTGTTCATATATATATCAGAATATTATTCAACCTTAAAAAATAAGCAGATTCTACTATTTGTGACAACATGGATAAAACTAGAGGACGTTATGCTAAGGAAAATAAATAAGATACATAAAAACAAAGTACTGCATGATCTCACTATATATATATATATATATATATATAATCTGATTTTATAGAATTTATAGAAGCTGAATATAGAAGTGGAGGTTACTCTGGGAGAATGAGGTGATGCTGGTTAAAGGGTACAAAATTGCAGCTTTGCAGGATTATTAAATTCTAAAAACCTAGTGTACATCAGGGTAAATATAGTTAATAAGTTTGCATTGTATTCTGGAAAATTACTTAGAAAATAAATCTCAGATATTCTTAACACACACACATACAAACAGAAGGTAACTACGTAAGGAAGTGGATATATTAATTAGCTTGACTGTAATAACCATTTTACTATGTATATATATATCAAATCATCAGGTTGTACACCTTAAATATATACAATTTTTATTTTAAAAAGTTAAAAATATTTTAAAAAGGCAACTATATAATGTTTAGAAGAGATGCACTTAGATTTAAGAGAAACACATAGGCTTAAAGTGATGGTATAGAAAAAGATAAACTATGCAAATGTAATCAAAAGAGAGCTGGGTAGTTGTACTCTTATGTCAGACAAAATAGACTATATATCAAAAATTGTCACAAGTGACAAACTAGGTGAATACATAATAAAAGAGTCAATTCAAAAGGAAACTATAAAATTATATATGCATCCAAAATCAATGCACCTAAATATATAAAGCAAGCATCAATTGATCTGAAGGGAGAAATAGATAGAAATACAATAATAATAGCATACTTCAATAGTTCACTTTCAATAATGGATAATTCATCCAGAAAGAAAATCAATAAGGACACAATAGTCTTGAACAATGCTATAAACAAAATGGACCTGACAAATACAGAACATTTGGCCCAACAGCAACAGAATATACATTCTTTTCAAGCATACATGGAACATTCTCTAGAATAGATCACATGTTAGATCACAAAATAAGGCTTACAAATTTAAGAAGATGGGGGGGAGATGGATATGTTAATAAGCTTAACTATAGGGGCGCCTGGGTGGCACAGCGGTTAAGCGTCTGCCTTCGGCTCAGGGCGTGATCCCGGCGTTGTGGGATCGAGCCCCACATCAGGCTCCTCTGCTGTGAGCCTGCTTCTTCCTCTCCCACTCCCCCTGCCTGTGTTCCCTCTCTCGCTGGCTGTCTCTATCTCTGTCAAATAAATAATAAAAAATCTTTAAAAAAAAAAAAAAATAAGCTTAACTATAATAATCATTTCATTATGTATATGTACATAAAAATTTCATGTTGTACACTTTAACATATACAATTTTGTTTTTAAATTTTATTTACTTATTTGACAGAGAGAGAGAGTACAAGCAGTGGGGAGTGGTCGGCAGAGGGAGAGGGAGAAGAAGGCTGCCTGATAAGCAGCAGGGAGTCTTGTGAGGCTCGATCTCAGGTCCCTGGGATTATGACCTGAGCTGAACCAAAATCAAGAGTTGCACGTTTAACCAACTGAGCCACCCAGGAGCCCCTATATACAATTTTTAATTAAAGCAATATAATTTTTAAAAAAATTTAAGTAGAAAAATGTCAAGTAAATAGCCTAACTTTATATCTCAAAGAACTAGAAAAAAGAGGAACTAAGCCCCAATTTAGCAGAAGACAGGAAATAATAAAGATTAAGAGTAAAAATAAATGAAATAGAGAATAGAAAAAAAATAGCAAAATTGATTAAACCACTTTTGGACAAATAAACAAAAATAAACTAAACTACTCTAAAATAAAAAGAAAAGACTCAAATAACTAAAATAAAAAACATAAAGAGGAGACATTATAACCAATGCCAGAGATATAAAAAAAATTATTGTAAGAACTAATATGGATAATTACATGGCCACAAATTGAATAATTTAGAAGAAATAGATAAATTCCTAGAAACACACAACCTTCGAGAGTGAATCAAAAACAATGAACCAAGAACAAATAAAGAGATTGAATCAATAACCGAAGATCTCTCAACAAGGAAAAGCCCAGGACCAGATGGCTTCACAGATGAAATCTGCCAAATATTTAAAGGAGAATTTATATCAATTCTGCTTAAACTTTTACAAAAAATAGAGGCAAAAAGGTCCCAGGGGCACCTGGGTGGCACAGTGGTTAAGTGTCTGCCTTCGGCTCAGGGCGTGATCCCGGCGTTATGGGATCGAGCCCCACATCGGGCTCCTCTGCTATGAGCCTGCTTCTTCCTCTCCCACTCCCCCTGCTTGTGTTCCCTCTCTCGCTGGCTGTCTCTATCTCTGTCAAATAAATAAAATCTTAAAAAAAAAAAAAAAGGTCCCAAACTCATTTTATGCAGCCAACATCATCCTGATACTAAAGCCAGACAAGGACACTACAAGATGATGAAAATGAATGTAAAAATCCTCAACAAAATATTAGCAAACCAAACTCAACAGTACATTAAAATATTCATACACCATGAAAAGAGGAATTTGTCAGTGGGATACAGGATCATTCAGCATTCAAAAATCAATTATTTAGATACACCACATTAATAGAATGAAGGACAAAAATCACATAATCAGCTCAGAAGCAGCAGGATAAGCATATGACAAAATTGAACATGTTTTCATGATAAAAATTCTCAACAAATTATGCATAGAGATTTACCACAACTCAGTAAAGGCCATATATTATATGGCCATAGCTAATATTATACTTAATGGTGAAAACTGAAAGATTTTCTCTTAATCCAGAATAAGGCAAGGATACCTATTATTTTCACTACTATTTAACATAATACTGAAACTCCTAGCCACAGCAATTAGGCAAGAAAAACAAATAAAAATCATCTGAATCAGAAAGACAGAAGCAAAATCATCTGTTTGCAGATGACAAGATCTTATATGTAGAAAATTTTAAAATTTTGCAAAACATTGTCAGAACTAATAAATTCAGAAAAGTTGCAGGATACAAAGTTAATATACAAAAATCAGTTGTATTTCTGCATATCATAGATGAAATATTCAAAGAGGAAAGTAAGAAAACAATTTCATTTACAAAAGCACCCCCACCCCCAAAAATACTTAGGAAGAAACCTAAACAAGGAAGTGAAAATCTATACAGTGAAAACTATAAAACACTAATGAAAGAAATTAGAGCAGATACAAAAAAATGAAAGCTATCCTGTGTTTATGGCCTGGAAGCGTTAACATTGTTAAAATACCCACCTAACTGAAGTAATCTATGACTCAGTGTATTCCCTATCAAAATCCCAAGGATGTTTTTAAAGAAATAGAAAATATAATCCTAAAATATTTTGTATGGAATCAAGAAGGACCCCAAATAGCCAAAGCAGTTTTAGGCAAAAACAACAAAGCTGGAAATATCATAATTCCTGATTTCAAAATAAAATACAAATCCATAGTAATCAAAACAATATGGTACTGGCATAAAAATAGACATAAGAAAAATGGAACAGACTAGAAAGCCCCAAAATAAACCTGTGCGTATACAATGAACTGATCATCAATAAGAATGCCAAGAACACACAATGGGGAAAGGATAGTCTCTTCAGTAAATGATGTAAAGAAAACTGGATATCCACATCCAAAAGAAGTAAACTGGAACTTTGTCTTACGTCACACACAAAAATTAATTCAAAATGGATTAAAGTTAAATGTAGGATCTGAAACCATAAAACTCCCACAAGAAAAATGGAAAAGCTTCTTGACATGGATCTAGGAAATAAATTCTTGAATATAATACCAACAACAAAGGCAGCAAAGGAAAATAAAAAAGAAAAGAAAAGAAAAAAAGAAAAAGAAATAAAGTACAAGGGCAACCTATGGGATGGGAGAAAATGCTATCAAAGCATATATATGATAAGGGGTTTATCTCCAAAATATATAAAGAACTCCCACGCCTTAATAGCAAAAAATCTAAATAAAAATAAAAAAGTAATTGAATAGATATTTCTTGAAAGAAGAGATAAAAGTGGCCTACAAGTATATGAAAATATGCTCAACATTGTTAATTGTCTGGGAAAAGCAAATCAAAACCACAATGAACTATCATCTCACACGTGTTAGAATGGTTACAGTACTTTTAATATTTTTGACACTCTTTTCCTTATTCATAGTTTAGAATGTGACCATTTAGTTTTTCTTTGTCATTTCTTCCTTTTTTAAGATTTTTAAAATTCATTTCAGAGAGAGAGAAAGAGAGAGAGAGCAAGTGAGAGAACAAGTGGTGGGGAGGGCAGAGGGAGAGGGAGAAGACCTCTGCTGAGCAGGGAGCCAGACAAGGGGCTCCAACTCAGGACCCTGGGATCGTGACCTGAGCCAAAGTCAGATGCCTAACAGACTGAGCCACCCAGGCTCCCCTCTTGTAATTTCTTCTTAAGTTCTGCTAACCCACAACCCTCTCCTTCAGATGTTTTGATAGTTCTCCCTTGAGCTTTTGTATATGTCATTTGAGCTTCTGGCAACACTTTTTTTTGGGGGGGGGCAAGGTTGTTTGGTGTTTTTGTTTTCACTTTCTTTCCTTTCCCTTATGTTCTTATAGATTATTTTTTCTGTCTTGTGCAAGGTATATTATGACTATCAAACATTTTTTAATGATACAAGCTCTTTTTTGACCACCTATTTGCAGGAAACATCTATCAATACATGGAAAGGGCAGTGCTGAAGGCAGAAAAAATTTGTGCTTGGATTATTTATTTTTGCCCTTTATTTTCCACAAGCCAACAGTTTGCCAACTTTAGAGATGTTCTCCATTTACAGACTCCATAAATAACAGACTTTCAAGAATTTGTGTAGTTCCTCCATACCCAAACTGCCTCTGATTCTTCTCAATTGTATTAAAAGGGAATCCGCAGAAGCTGTCACCACCAGCCCTTATAAATCTTTGCTCTTGTCTTAAAGAAGGATTTTGTTTGTTTTTTGTTGTCTCTCTTTGTGTGTGTCACCTGTTTTGGAGGACTGGACTCTGATGATTTAGTCTGAAATTATTATGAAAATTATTTTGAAATCATCCTTTTTAGGCATCTTTCTGAGACCTTAATAGGCATCAACTGTTTGCAGTAGCCCTTCCCCCTATGTAGTCATGTAGAATCCTGCTTATGTTGAAACTCAAGTATTCATTTCCTTTTCTTGTTGCCATTGTGTTATTTATTTGATTTATAAGATATGAAAGTCATGCTTTTTGCCCCATTTATAACATAAAATCCTTTTAATGTTTATCTCAGGGCTCTTACCTACAATATTAGTGCTTATCCCACTAAATTGAGATACCTAACAATATGTTGCCAGAACTAGCATATGTTTCAGGGCAATTTTATGTAGCATTCAAGTTATCTTTTTATGTGTTATAGGCACATTTTATACTATCCTATGACCCTAGTGTAGTTAAAAAGAAGGTCATATGTACTTTAATTTTATGGATCTTGAAGCACTATTTTCTAATTGTAAAATTAAGAGGCTTTTAAATTTGGTGCATCTTAAACTTTACGTTGTCTGATGGTAGTATACATGCTTTGCTGATTATTAAATCTTTGATAAGGAAAGGAATCTCAATTACTTTATTCTTATGAGTCTGTACAATCTGCTTTAAAATGATACACTTCAGAAAACACTCTGAGGAATCCATTGTGATAAAAATATGAATTGACCATATAATACACATTTTTACCACAGCCCCACTTGAGAATCTAATAAAAGCTATAGATGTTCTACCCATGGGTGAAATTAAATGATAAATCACATGTACACAAAAATATTTTACATCAGAATTCACAAGATTTGCAGATTTCTTGAATATTAACCATGGGCAAGGAATTCTTACATTTCAAGATTATGATGTCTTTAGAGTAAAATGTTAATGTATAAACAGGTTTAAAATGAAACATCTTTCTTAATGACCTTGGAACCTAACAATAGATAATTTAACTCTGGTTCTATGACTGATATTAAGTGTGATTCTCACTACGTTTCTATTTACATGTTTGACTTTCAAGGTTTTTTTTTTTTTTGGCTTTCAACTTTCTAATTTGAATGGCCTTGCCTTATTTTTTAAAAGGTAGAATAATTTTAAATGTCAGACAATGTCATTTTTGATAGTTACCTTAAAAATGATAGTTGTCAAGCAATCTATATTTTTAGCAAAATATATGTGTGAAAGTCATTAGTAAACAGCACAGATTAAAATTTTGTCTAAGAAAGATAAACTTTTGAAAGATATAATTAGGTTCCAGAAAACAAAGTACTTTAGGGATATAAATGTGTTCAAGAACTTAAAATTAGAGATAAAGTAAATGTATCCTATTTTAAATCAATCTGTTCCTTTATTTATTTAATGTTCATGCTCATATCACTATAACTTATGGAATATTAATTGTCTCATTATTACGATGAATCTGTATCACCCTAATCTTTTTGCTGCTCCTGAGTAATAAATTATATTATTTTTTAATCTATTATACAGAATTTGGATTTGAGAGCTGTTAATTAATTTATCTATGATAGCTCTAGGCTGGACATTAAAGTTTTGCTACCATTCAGAATACTCTTTTCTTTCTCCCCCTAAACGTGAATAGACTTAAGAGGTCTATTTCATTTCTTTCCAAAGCCTGGAGTAAATCAAAACTAATAAGTAAGTAAATAAATAAGTAAATGAAAAAATAAAGAAAACATCAAGACCGTATTTCTTGTATCTGAGGGTAGGTGAACTGTATGAAGTAATAATCTAGCATAAACCATTCAATCTGCAAGTACTGCAACCTTTTGTTCTGAGTGAATATATGTGCATGTGGATGTATATAACTTGTGTACCTAGCAGCTGGGCTTATCTCTGAACTTGAATTTAAAAAAAAATTAGTGTTTTATTTTGGCATTGTTTCACACTTAAATAAAATTTCCAAAATAGTACAAAGTATCACCACGTACTCTTCACACAGAATCACTAAATGTTAACTGTTTCCCACATTAAAAAAAAAAACGAAACAAACTTTCTCTGCCTCTTTCTGAAATGTTGAAATACTTAAAGGTAAGTTTAGACATTATGCTCCATTACCTGTAAATGTGTCAATATACATACCCCCCAAAAAAGAATATCTTACACATATGTACACCATGATTTTAAAAGCCAGTTATTTCATACTGTTATGATATTATTTCTTTTATATTCAAATTGTATCTACTGTTTACTAATTTATTTTACAGTAAAAGAAAATTCAGTCTGTGGATTCAATCCATGAAAATATGCTGCATCCAACTGTAATTAATTTTTAATTTAATCTGGAATAGCTCTTCAATGTTTTTTTGTCTTTCATGATCTTGACATTTTTCTAGGAGTGCAGACCAATAAGGAAGTGACCAAAGAATGGTGAAGATGTGTGAAATGAAAATAGGGCTGAGCTTGAAGTATTCTAATTAGCTGAACTGGGAACTATTTGATCATCATACAAATAATGAAAGTAACAGATTATAACCCATTAATAAATAAATAAAATAAAATAAGAACCCATGAGTCCATGCTGATACATATACAAATTAATAAATAAATGTCATAGAAGGGA
The DNA here is from genome assembly GCF_002007445.2 of Ailuropoda melanoleuca. Classification (NCBI taxonomy): domain Eukaryota; kingdom Metazoa; phylum Chordata; class Mammalia; order Carnivora; family Ursidae; genus Ailuropoda; species Ailuropoda melanoleuca. The sequence continues at coordinate 127,924,131 of NC_048220.1, read as the reverse complement.
TGACATATACAAATTAATAAATAAATGTCATAGAAGGGAAAGCTTCTCCTTATAGCATAATTTCAACTTAAAAAAATGCAGAAGCAGAGATGCAAATGGAATGTCAGAATTTGGCAAATGCCAATAGTTACAAAAGATAATGTCAAAAATCATCAATGGATGCTAAAACTATCAGTCAAAAATATGATGAAAAATTAGATATTTACAGAATCCCAAATCATTCCCTATAGATACTTATTGGTGGAAAAGAGTTAAAACACCAACTTTATAACAGAAAATCTTAAGAGACACCACCTTGACCAAGTGATAAAAGCTATCATCACCAATCATGAGATGTCAAATGTCTCTTAATATAATGCACTGAGAAGTACACATCAGCATTTCTGTGGTACTCTGGCCAAAATGGATTATTCAAGTTTAAAGATGAGAAAACATGAGATAAAGCCAAATTAAGGAACATTCTACAAAATAACCAGCCTATACTCTTTAAAAATAGTGTCTGAAAAATGAGTTTGTTCTGTTTTGACCCCTTTTTTCCCTTGTTGGAATGTTTTTGTTTATTTTTTATTCCAGGTTTATATGTTCTTCTCTGTTTCATGTTTTACTTCCCCTCCTCCTTATCTCATTATATAAAACTGCTGTAAATAACAATGCACTCTAGGTGTCACTATGTGAAACTGCATAATGGACCCCATCTCAGCTCAGTTCAAAAAATATTTATTGTGGGAGTAGCCTGATTATAGATATATTTCATCTTTCCCTATCTATACAACAAAAACTTTCTTTTGGGCCCATGCACTATGCTCTGCTTAATGGTAATGTGACAGCGATGATTAATTTACCTTACTAAAACCTTTAAGGGGATGGTTAATGGCTTACTCACCTTTGTATCCCTAGCAGCATGCATTGCTAGTAAGTAAGTTGAATTTGAAATCTATGTTGCATTTTGGGGTCTTGACACCTTTGTGTGTCTATCAAGGCAGGCAGGCCACAGATCCTCTCACTCTCCTTTAGTTCAGATCATGTTTCCATATTCCTCTAACTTAACTCAAATAGATCTACCTGTAGTGCTCACCATTTCTTCCCAGCATTTATAAACTCAGTTTTCTAAAGGAAATTTGTTTGTATTTGTCTTTCTATAGGTCGTAGAAGCACATATGTAAAATAGGTCAAAGAAGAATCCAAAGTCACTCTTATAATACTGTGTTAGATGTAGCATTTTTAAATTATATTAAAAAGAAAGCAAAATGTTTTTTACAAATTAATATAGAGCCTTACCTTTAACAAAATTCCTCCCGAACTTGCCCTCATTTAGCACATTTCTGGCTACAGTAGGTTGCAATCTTTAGCCTTCATTTTCCTAAAGTATTAAGTGAAACTTTATTATTTTTTTTACTGTTGTGTGATTTCTCATCTATTAGCCAGTGATCAGATCAATTATGTAGCTGATTTTTTTTTTCTTTCTATTTTCAGGTAAGATAAACTGATTTATTCTTCCTTATGGTGTTAACAAAAGTCCAAAAGAAATTTAGATTTGAGTTTCTTTTATTGTGATATTTCAATAAGAAAATGAATAATTAGGAGGAAAAGTGTTAATAGAAATTCTCATGTAATTGTCCATATGGGAGGCTGATAATTAAGCCTAACATTGGTTACAGCTCACCTTTTTCAAAACCAAGTTTCTAACATAAAAGATTTTTGTGAAGTACTGCTTTTACACTTGAAGATAATAAACCTAGTTTCTAATAATTGAAATGGCACTGAGTGGTCTGTAGCTAGTATTAAATCATATTATCTGCATTTACACGTTTTGTTGTTTGGAATTATCTTTCCCTATTCTCCCTTCAAGTTTAAATAACCAAAGAAAACTTCTAAAAGTTTGAAAATACTCAGACATTTTTTCATTAAACTTAATTAGAATGTGGTGCATTTTACAGAGATTAGTATGGATATATTTATACAGAGGTTGTATAAAATTAGGGAAGTAATATATTGACACTTATTGACTTAATAGTTGATTTAGTGTAGGGAATAGCTAACACAGAATTCATAGAAAAAATTTTCGATACTGTATGCCCTATTGCAATACAATGTGTCAGTAAGCTACAACAGGTGGGCTAACTCCAACCAGAAGTCCAAATGTGACCTGTGACTTGTTTTTATAAATAAAGTTTTACTGGAAAAAACCAATCCTCGTTCTTTATGTAAATTTTGGCTGCTTTCACATTACAGTGACAGACTTAAGGATTTGTCATAGAGAATAAATTGCCTTTCAAAACTTAAAATATTTACTATCTGACCTTTTATGAAAAAAACATTCCTGCCTCCCGTGTTACAAGGAAATTTTCAGGCAAAATAGTTTCAGATACCTGAGAATAGCTTATACATATTTATTGATGTTAGGGACCACTTGCAATAAATATCCACGTAGCCTCTGCTTTCATTTAATAGTGAGAAAGAAATTTTAAACTCAGTGAATTTTAGAAATGAGTATTGAACCAAATAATTTGCTATTTATTAATGTAACCCATTCTCAAACTGAGCTAAGTAGTAAAACATTGTCAAATGAATATTATGTATTTTCTAAAGGCTCAACCTTTGAAGCATATATTTTGTCTTCTTTTTGCATTATAGAGAACATGATTGTTTAAGTCACTATAAAAACTCTATGGTTTTGTTGTTTCTTTATATGTTTTTACATGGATTCACCTGTATATCTTTTTAGTCACGGATATTCACTTATTTAGCAAAATCAATTCTCCTTTCTTTTGCAAATGATGAGTGATATTCAGTTTAGGATACCATAAAGTGGTATTTCTGAAGAAATATTTAAAATGTAAGGCCGCTACTGAGAAAATTCATTGGCCATTTCAACTGGGTTTGGACCAATATTTTTTTCAGTCATGGTCATTGATTTTTATACTGAGAGTTAGTTAAAGTTAATTTTTCTCTTTCTATCTATAATGAAATATCTACATATGCAAAGCAATATTTAGCATTCCATTTCAGGAATAAAATACCTTTTACTCAGTGATTATGTTCAGTAGTTGTAGTTGAATGTTCGAAACTAGCTTGAGTTTTCTATTTCACTTTAAACTATAGATGTAACAGTTTTTAAATTTCACCCATGTGCCACTTAAAGTCATATTGAATATTTCCATAGAATCACATTTTAGGAATTGCTAATCAAACTCAACAGTTTTTTTAACCACTATGGACACTGAAACTAAAGGATATAAGTGGCTTCCTCACTGTTACTTAAGTTCTCATTGCAAGGCTCCTTGTATCTTAACCAACTTCTGCTAGTTGCACAATATCTATAAAACCGGTACCTAAAAGAGTGATTCCATTTTACTGCAATATTTCTGGAAGTTTTCAAAACAATTAAGCTTACATGCATCAAGTTGTGGAAAGTTAATTAAGAATGGAAAATTTAATATTGGTCATCAATTTGGCATGTCATGACTACACAGAAAAAATCGCTGACTTTGTTTCCATGTTAGCGTACTACTGCACCACATTTGGAATAGGTAACAAGGACTGTTTGAGTATTTGAACAGCAAAAGTAGTTCGGTGCGGGTAACCACAAACTAATTCAACTAATCCAGTTAGATGAGCAATAATTAATAAATAATTGATATTCATGAGAATTTTAGACTATATTAGCTTGTTTTGTTTTAATCAAACAACCAGTTTCTTACTTTTGTTCAATTTAAGTTACAGAATGTGGACTGAGCACTTCTTAAATATATTATTGACCTCATATATAAGAATAGCCACATATTGTAAGTAGAAAAATTTGAATCATAATTAAATCACGTGGGATTTTTTTTCTTGGTCTCCTTAGGTATTAATAAAAGGCCTTGCAGGTGAACACATTATTCTAACTCTTAAATTATGCTTCTTGGGGTTTATAATTTTATTTTAGCTTCAAATTATTGCCCTGTTTCAGCTCTAAGATTTTTCTTTTTTAGAGGCATAATTAACAAATGAAAAATTATTATTTCTCAGAAAGTAAACAATAAATATAATATTTGTATACAAATGAGAAAATATGAAGTCTATGTATTTAATAGAAAAAATGGTTATAAATTACTTATATGCAGGGCAGCTTTATATATAGAACTTTGAGAGAAACAACAAGAATTAATCATTGTTTAAAGGAATATAAGTATATTCAAATAGAGGGGAGGAGTTAAGATGGGGAGGAGTAGGGACCCCTTTTTCAGCCGGTCCCCTGAGTCGAGTTGGATAGGTACCAGACCAGCCTAAACATCCACAGAATCAGCATGAGATGCAGGAAGATACATCTGGATCTCTACAAATGAACATCTCCAGCGCTGAGTATTGAGGTACTAAGCGGGGAGCCGTGAAATCGCACACAGATATCGGAAGATAAACGGAAGGGGGAGGGAGCCGCTACGTGTGGGCACCGGGAAGCAGTAGCCACCTGCACGGGGGGGGGGGNCCCCCCCGGGGGGGGGGGGGGGGGAGTGGGCGGGCTCTCGGACCTGCACCTACAAGACAGCAGACTGAGACCGTGAGCCGGCCAACGCATGCCACCAGACTGAAACTGAGCACCGGTGTGCTCACTGGAACCAGACTGAGACCGGGAGCTCTGGGAGCGCATGGGGGGCGGCTGGCAGTGTTAGAAACACAAAGGACAGAGATGTGCCAGCACTGGAAGTGAGGGCTGGGACACCGGGTGTGGGGTGCACATCCCGGGACGCTGCAGGGTTGAGCAGCACCAAGAGAAACAGAGTTAAAGTGGCCAGAAAATCAGAGGAGAATGGCCCGTGATCCCCTCTGTTCTGAGACAGAGGCTGAGATTCAGCCACTGCTGCTCTGACTCTCAGAAGAGGCACAGCAAACCGCCAGGGAAAGCCACCAGAGAACAAAAGCCTGGCAATACCGGCTCACAGTGTACCCACCCCCATCCCCCCTCGCAGGGGACACAGAGACTCTACCCAAACAGGGTTGCCTGAGTATCAGCGCGGCAGGCCCCTCCCCCAGAAGGCAGGCTGAAAAATCAAGAAGCCCACATCCCTAAGATCCCTATAAAACACGGGCGCACGGCCTGGGTCCTGGTAAATAATTTGGGCTCTGGACAACCCCACAACCTCTCCTCATCAGAATGACAAGAAGGAGAAATCACCCCCAGCAAAGNCTGGACAACCCCGCAACCTCCCCTCATCAGAATGACAAGAAGGAGAAATCACCCCCAGCAAAGAAAAGACAATGAGTCTGTGGCCTCTGCCACAGAGCTAATGGATATGGATATAACCAAATTATCAGAAATGGAATTCAGAGTAACAATGGTCAAGATGATGTGTAGACGTGAAAAAAGTATTAATGAAAATGTTAATGAGAATATAGAATCTCTAAGGGCGGAAATGAGAGCGAACCAGGCAGAAATTAAAAATTCTATGAGCCAAATGCAGTCAAAACTAGAGGCTCTGACGCCCAGGGTGAATGAGGCAGAAGAATGTATCAGCGAATTGGAGGATGGGTTAGTAGAAGACAAAGCTAAAATAGAATCTGGACTTAAAAAAATCCACGCTCATGAATGTAGGTTATGGGAGATTACTGACTCAATGAAATGTTCCAATGTCAGAATCATCGGCATCCCCGAGGGGGTGGAGAGAAACAGAGGTCTAGAAGAGATATTTGAAAAAATTGTAGCTGAAACTTCCCTAATCTAGCAAAGGAAACAAACATCTGTGTCCAAGAGGCAGAGAGGACCCCTCCCAGGCTCAACCACGACAAACCTACGCCACATCACGTCATAGTACAATTCAAAAATATTAGATCCAAGGATACAGTGTTGAAAGCGGCCAGGGCAAAGAAATTTCTCACGTACCAAGGCAAAGGTATCAGAATTACATCAGACCTGTCTACACAGACCTGGAATGAGAGAAAGGGTTGGGGGGGCATTTTTAAAGCTCTTTCAGAGAAAAACATGCAGCCAAGGATCCTTTATCCAGCAAGGCTGTCATTCAGAATTGATGGAGAAATAAAGATCTTCCAGAATACCAGTCACTGACCAATTTCATAACCATGAAACCAGCCACTACAGGAGATATTAAGGGGGGTTCTATAAAGGTAAAAATGCTCCAAGAGTGATACAGAACAGAAAGTCACAATCTATAGAAACAAAGACTTTACTGGCAACATGGCATCATTAAAATCATATCTCTCAGTANGAGGCAGAGAGGACCCCATCCAAGCTCAACCAGGACAAACCTACGCCACGGCATGTCATAGTGCAATTCGCAAATATTAGATCCAAGGATACAGTATTGAAAGCGGCCAGGGCAAAGAAATTTCTCACGTACCAAGGCAAAGGTATCAGGATTACGTCAGACCTGTCTACAGAGACCTGGAATGAGAGAAAGGCTTGGGGGGGCATTTTTAAAGCTCTTTCAGAGAAAAACATGCAGCCAAGGATCCTTTATCCAGCAAAGCTGTCATTCAGAATTGATGGAGAAATAAAGACGTTCCAAAATCGCCAATCATTAACCAATTTCGTAACCACGAAACCAGCCCTACAGGAGATATTAAGGGGGGCTCTATAAAGGTAAAAAGGCCCCAAGAGTGATACAGAACAGAAAGTCACAATCGATAGAAACAAAGACTTTACTGACAACACGGCATCATTAAAATCATATCTCTCAATAGTCAGTCTCAATGTAAATGGTCTAAATGCTCCCATAAAATGCCACAGGGTTGCAGATTGGATAAAAAGACATGACCCATCCATTTGCTGTCTACAAGAGACTCATTTTGAACCCAAAGATGCATTCAGACTTAGAGTAAGGGGATGGAGTACCATCTTCCACGCAAATGGACCTCAAAAGAAAGCTGGAGTAGCAATTCTCATATCAGATAGACTGGATTTTAAACTAGAGGCCATAGAGAGAGATACAGAAGGGCACTATATTATTCTTAAAGTATGTATCCAACAAGTGGATATAGCAATTATAAATATATATGCCCCCAACAGGGGAGCAGCAAGATACACAAGCCGCCTCTTAACCAGAATAAAGAGACATATAGATAAAAATACGTTAACACTAGGGGACCTCAACACTGAACTATCAGAAATAGAACACCCATGCAAAAAATTGACAAAGAAACAAGGGCTTTGAATGCCATACTTGATGAGTTGGACCTCATAGATATATATAGACCACTACACCCCAGAACCAAAGAATACTCATTCAATTCTAATGCCCATGGAACATTCTCAAGAACAGAACATGTTCTGGGACACAAACAGGTCTCAACCGATACCAAAAGACTGAAATTATTCCCTGCATATTCTCAGACCACAACGCTCTGAAATTGGAACTCAACCACAAGGAAAAACCTGGAAGAAACTCAAACACTTGGAGGCTAAGAACCATCCTGCTCAAGAATGACTCGATAAACCAGGAAATCAAAAAACAAATTAAACAATTTATGGAGACCAACGAGAATGAATACACAACGGTCCAAAACCTATGGGATACTGCAAAGGCAGTCCTAAGGGGGAAATACATAGCCATCCAAGCCTCACTCAAAAGAATAGAAAAATCTAAAATGCAGTTTCTATATTCTCACCTCAAGAAACTGGAACAGCAACAGAGGGACAGGCCTAACCCACTGACAAGGAAGGAGTTGACCAAGATTAGAGCAGAAATCAATGAATTAGAGACCAGAACCACAGTAGAGCAAATCAACAGAACTAGAAGCTGGTTCTTTGAGAGAATCAATAAAATTGACAGACCACTGGCAAGACTTGTCTGAAAGAACAGAGAAAGGACTGAGATTATTAAAATTATGACTGAAAAGGGAGAGGTCACGACCAGCACCATTGAAATTGCAAGGATTATTAGAAACTTTTATCAACAGCTATATGCCAAAAAACTAAACAATCTGGAAGAGATGGAGGCCTTCCTGGAAACCTATAAACTACCAAGACTGAAACAGGAAGAAATAGATTTCTTAAATAGGCCAATTAACTATGAAGAAATTGAGTCAGTGATAAACAACCTTCCAAATAATAAAACTCCAGGCCCAGACGGTTTTCCTGGGGAATTCTACCAAACATTCAAAGAAGAAATAATACCTATTCTCCTAAAGCTATTTCAAAAAATAGAAACAGAAGGGAAGCTACCAAACTCATTCTATGAGGCCAGTATTACCTTGATCCCCAAACCAGGCGAAGACCCCATCAAAAAGGAGAATTACAGACTGATTTCCCTAATGAATATGGATGCCAAAATCCTCCACCAGATCCTGACTAATAGAATCCAACAGTACATTNAATCCAACTATACATTAAAAGGATTATCCATCATGACCAAGTGGGATTCATCCCTGGGATGCAAGGGTGGTTCGACATTCGCAAATTGATCGGTGTCTTAGATTTTATCCAGAAAGACAATTCAAAAATCATATGATTCTCTCAACAGATGCAGAAAACGCATTTGACAAAATACATCATCCTTTCCTGATTAAAACCCTTCAGATTGTAGGGATAGAGGGTACATTCCTCAATCTCATAAAAACTGTCTATGAAAAGCCTACTGCAAGCATTATTCTCAATGGGGAAAAGCTGGAAGCCTTTCCCTTAAGATCAGGAACACGACAAGGATGCCCACTCTCGCCACTATTATTCAACATAGTACTAGAAGTCCTTGCAACAGCAATCAGAAGACAAAAAGGGATCAAAGGTATCCAAATCGGCAAAGAAGAAGTCAAACTGTCTCTCTTTGCAGATGACATGATACTCTATATGGAAAACCCAAAGGAATCCACTCCCAAACTATTAGAAGTTATAGAACAATTCAGTAAGGTGGCAGGATACAAAATCAATGCCCAGAAATCAGTTGCATTTCTATACACGAATAACGAGACTGAAGAAAGAGAAATTAGGGAATCCATCCCATTTACAATAGCACCAAAAACCATACGTTACCTTGGAATTAACCAGAGATGTAAAGGATCTATATTCTAGAAACTATAAATCACTCTGAAAAGATNGATCACTTTTGAAAGATATTGAGGAAGACATAAAAAGATGGAAAAATATTCCATGCTCATGGATTGGAAGAATTAACATAGTTAAAATGTCCATACTACCCAGAGCAATCTACACTTTCAATGCTATCCCGATCAAAATACCGAGGACATTTTTCAAAGAACTGGAACAAATAGTCCTTAAATTTGTATGGAACCAGAAAAGGCCCCGAATCGCCAAGGAACTGTTGAAAAGGAAAAACAAAGCTGGGGGCATCACAATGCCAGATTTCGAGCTGTACTACAAAGCTGTGATCACAAAGACAGCATGGTACTGGCACAAAAACAGACACATAGACCAATGGAACAGAATAGAGAACACAGAAATGGACCCTCGGCTCTTTGGGAAACTAATCTTTGATAAAGCAGGAAAAAACATCTGGTGGAAAAAAGACAGTCTCTTCAATAAATGGTGCTGGGAAAATTGGACAGCTACATGCAAAAGAATGAAACTTGACCACTCTCTCACACCATACACAAAGATAAACTCCAAATGGACGAAAGACCTCGATGTGAGACAGGAATCCATCAAAATCCTAGAGGAGAACATAAGCTGCAACCTCTTTGATATCGGCCAAAACAACCTTTTTCATGACACATCTCCAAAGGCAAGAGAAACAAAAGATAAAATGAACTTGTGGGACTTCATCAAGATAAAAAGCTTCTGCACAGCCAAGGAAACAGTCAAAAAAACTAAGAGGCAGCCCACGGAATGGGAGAATATATTTTCAAATGATGCTACAGACAAAAGACTGGTATCCAAGATCTACAAAGAACTTCTCAAACTCAATACGTGAGAAACAAATAAACAAATCATAAAATGGGCAGAAGATATGAAGAGACACTTTTCCAATGATGATATACAAATGGCTAACAGACACATGAAAAAATGTTCAAAATCTTTAGCCATCAGGGAAATTCAAATGAAAACCACATAAGATACCACCTTACGCCCGTTAGAATGGCAAAAATTGACAGGGCAAGAAACAACAGTTGCTGTAGAGGATGTGGAGAAAGGGGATCCCTCCTACATTGTTGGTGGGAATGTAAGTTGGTACAGCCACTATGGAAAACAGTGTGGATGTCCCTTAAAAAGTTAAAAATTGAGCTACCCTACGACCCAGCCATTGCACTCCTGGGTATTTACCCCACAGATACAGATGTAGTGAAGAGAAGGGCCATATGCATCCCAATGTTCATAGCAGCATTGTCCACAATAGCTAAATCGTGGAAGAAGCCGAGAGGCCCTTCAACAGATGACTGGATTAAGAAGTTGTGGTCAATATATACAACGGAATATTATTCAGCTATCAGAATGAACATGTTCTCAACATTTGCTGCAACATGGACGGCACTGGAGGAGACAATGCTAAGTGAAATAAGTCAAGCAGAGAAAGACAATTATCATATGATTTCTCTCATCTATAGAACATAAGAATTAGAAAGATCGGTAGGGGAAGAAAGGGGGGGAATCAGAAGGGGGAATGAAGCATGAGAGACTATGGACTCTGAGAAACAAACTGAGGGCTTCGGGGGGGGGATGGGATAGGCTGGTGATGGGTAGTAAGGAAGGCACGTATTGGGTGTTATAGCAACTAATGAATCACTGAATTTTACATCAGAAACCAGGGATGTACTGTATAGTGACTAACATAATATAATAAAAAAAATATTAAAAAAAAGAAAGTATAAAAGAGATATTTAATGTTGTGGAAAGTAGGATTTAAAACGAACAGTCCCTTTATGCTGGTAACATGGGGCTATATCTCCATAGAGACCCAAACTAGAAATAAGTATAATTTCCAAAAAAACAATAACAAAAATTAAATACTGTTTGTTTTCTTAGAAGGTGAATTCAATGATGGCTAAAACCAAAAAAAAAAAAAAAAAAAATATTCAAATAATTTTAACAATAGGAAGTAGTTTTATTATAATTATCATTGTTTTCGTTATGATTTTAAAGTCTTCCTTTTAATTATTTCTTAGGGCTAATATACCCTTATTTTTATCATTAATTTGTTTTCCATTTCAGCAACATGCACTTTTTTAGTTCTGTCTTCCATTCATCTTTGTTCCTTTATTACTGTTTTTTACAAACTGTTTTAAAATAGTGGTAGTCACCCTTGATAAAATGTTAATACCTCTTTTGATCTTTCCTTCTTCCTGCATCATTTCATCTATTCATCTTGTAAACTCTATAACAAGCAAATCATATTTGAACATCAGAAAGTAGTCAAAGGTAAAGAAAACAAAAAACAATTCCTTTCATTAAGAGTAAAACACAGTGGTCTTTAAACATTTTTTCCATGGATGTATCAATATGGTAATCACACATCTTTACCAAAGTGTAAGTCTGTAAGCTTATACTTAAGAGTGTAAACTTAGCTAGAATATAGTGGTTGGTTTGGACAAATGATAGTTTAGGTGTTGTGGCGAAAGAATTTTGTGAATAATAAATGCAACGAGTAAATTTTAAGCAAAAAAAAAAAAAATTACCCTTGATAATGTGGGTGGGTCTCATTCAATCACTTGAAGGCCTTATGAGAAGAAACTGAGGTTTCCCTGAAAGGAAGGAACTCTGCTTCAAGACTGTAACATAAATATCTTGCCCAGTTTCCATCCTGCTCACACAATTGTAGAGTCTGGTAAGTCTGAAATCTATACAGCCGACCAGCCAACCGGAAACTCAGGTGAGTGAAAGCAGCAGTTGTTAAGTCTGAAATTTGCAGGGCAGGACAGCAGGTTGGAAACCCAGGCAGGAAATCTGTTAGCTTCACAGTAACTTTTGTAATCAAAAAGAGTGAGTTTTCCTACTCTGTTATCATGACTGTTTGCCTATTAGGGTTTCCTTGAATTTGTATATTATTTTTAAAATGATTTTATTTATTTATTTGAGAGAGAGAGAGAATACAAGTGGGAGAGACAGCAGAGGCAGAGGGAGAAGCAGACTCCCCTGTGAGCAGGGAGCCCCATGCTGCCTTATCCTAGGACCCTGAGATCATGACCTGAGCTGAAGGCAGATGCTTAACTGACTGAGCCGCCCAGCCCTCCCTTGCATATTAATTTTGGGATCAGTTTATAAACTCTAAAAAAAGCCAGCTGGAATTTTGATAGTATTGCATTGAATCTGTAGATCATTTATGGACTAGTGCTTATTCAAGAACTTGAAATGCCTTTCCATTTATTCAGGTCATTATTAATATCTTTAAATAATGCTTTGTAATTATCAGTGTACCAGTCTTGTGCTTCTTTTGTTAAACTTACTCCCAAGTATTTAGACTGTGTAATGCTAGGGTAAATGGAATTTTTTTTTCTTATTTCCATTTTTGGGTATTTATTCCTAGGAGGCAGAAATGAGATTGATTTTCATGTATCCTATAAACTTGCTGAAATTGTTTATTAGCTCTAATAGGTATTTTGGATTCCTCAGGATTTTTTACACATGATATCATGTCATATACAAATAGAGATAGTTTCCTCCTCCCTTTCTAATCTGGAAGTGTTTTATTTCATTTCCTTCCCTAAATGCCTTTTAGCTCCTGCGGTACAATGTGAATAGAAGTGATGAGAGTGAACACCCTTGCCTTGTTTCAGATGTCAGTGGGAAAGCATTTAATCTTTCACCATTATATATTATGTTAGCAGTGAGTTTTTTGTAGTTGCTCTTTATTTGTTTGAAGGAAATCTCATCTACTCCTACATTTTTAAATTGTTTTATCCTGAAAAAGGCATTGAATTTTGTCAAATGCTTTTTCTGAGTTATTAGGATGATGATATTCTTGTTCTATTAATATGATGTTGTTACACTGAATGATGATTTTATGTTGAGTCAACTTTGCATTCCTCAGATCAGTTCCACAGTCACTGTACAAATCTTTTAATATACCACTGGATTTGTTTTGCTAGTATATTATTGAGGACTATTGCATTTATCTTCCTAAGAGATATTAACCTTTAATTTTCTTCTCCGTGGCATCTTTGTCTGGCTTCCTAACAGCGTAATACTAGCCTTGTAGAATGAGTTGAGAAATGTTCCTTACTCTTCTAGCTTTTGGAAGAATTTTTAAAAGATTGATGTTAAATATTCATGGCATATAATATTTCTAATGTGCTGTTGGATACCTAATTTGTGGAGGATTTTTACATCTATATTTATATGGGATATTTGTCTGTTGTTTTCTTTACTTGTGAATTCTTTGTCTGGTTTTGCTATCAGAGCGACAGTTGCCTCACAGAGTACGTTGAGAACTTTTCTTCCTCTCTATTTCTCAGAAGAATTTAATAAAGATGGGTTTTAACTCTTCAAATATTTGGTAGAATTCACTAGTGAAGCTATCTGGTCCTCGGCTTTTCTTTGCTCGGTGTTTGATTATTAATTCATTCTCTTGTTGTAGCTGTCATTATTATTATTACTTTTCTGTATTTTTGAGTCAGTTTGGTGGTTTGTATGTTTCTAAAAACTTGTCCATTTCATCCAGTTCATCTAATTTATTGGTGTACAATTGTTCATAGTATTCTCTTTTAATTATTTATACTTCTGTAAAGTTTGTAATATTTTTCCCCATTTTCATTTATTTGTAATTTGAATCTCTTTTACTCATGGTCAGTTGGTTAAAGTTTTCAATTTTGCTAATCTTAAAAAAAAAAAAAAACTTTTGTAAATAAACACAGCTTTTAAAAAGAGGGTGGGGGTGCCTGGCTGGCTCAGTCAGTTAAGTGTGGGACTCTTGGTTTCACCTCAGGTCATGATCTCAGGGTGGTGAGATGGAGCCCTGTGTGTCAGGCTTGTGCTCAGAGGAGAGTCTGTTTGAGATTCACTCTCTTCCCCTCCCTCTGTCCTTCTACCCCTGCTTGCTTTTTCTCTGTAAAACAAATAAATCTTTAATACATGTCACTTTTGTTTAGTTGATTCTATTACTTTTCTATTGTTTATTTGTTTTAACTCCAATTGAATATTAAATATTTGCTTCCTTCTTCTAGCTCAGGATTTGGTTTACTCTTTTTTTTTTCTTTGCATTCTTGACAACAGTTGCTGTTTTCACTAATTTTTATTTTAGTCATTTTAGTAGTTGTGCAATATCTCATTGTGCTTTTAGTTTACATTTCCTTTATGATTAATAGTACTGAATATCATTTCATGCATTTATTTTCCATCCATATATCTTTTCCATTGAATTAGCTGCGCATGTACGTTGCACATTTTCTCAGTGTACTGTTATTCTTTTACTACTGAGTTTTGGGAATTCTTTGTATGTTACAGATACAAGTCCTTTGTCAGATATGTTGTTTATAAATATTTTTTCCCTGATCTGTAACTTCTGTTCATTCTTTTTTTTGTTGTTCTTTTAACTTTTAGCATAGCAACAGTTTTTAATTTGATGAGGTCCAATTTATCAATTTTTTATTTTTTTCAGTTGTACTTTTGATATCAAATCTAAGAAATATTCCACTAGGTCTGGATCCCAAATATTTCCCCTTATGTTTTCTAAAAGTTTTATAGTTCTACATCTAAGTCCAATATGTATTTTGAGTTAGTTTTTATACTAACTGTGTGAGGTTTAGGTCATAGGCTGAGGCTCTGCTTTGTTTGTTTTGTTTGTTTTGTTTTCTCCTGTGGATGTCCCAATTACTCCTGCACAATTTTTTGAAAAAGCTAGCCTCCTCAATTGAATTGCTTTTGTATCTTTGTCAAAAAACATTTGGGCATATTTATTTGTATGGATCTACCTCTGAGTTCTCTATTTTGTTCTATTGATTTATGTATTTATCCTTTTGCCCTAGAGTAGCCCTGCCCCCATTCCCTGGTTTCCCTTTCTGTGGTTTCAGTTACCCCCACTCAACCAGGGTCTGAAAATATTAAGTAGAAAATTCCAGAAATAAATGCAAGTTTTGAATTTTGTGCCATTTGGAGTAGCATGATAGAGTCCCATACAGTCTCCCTCTCTCCCGCCCAAGACTTGACTCATTCCTTTGTCCAGCATATCCACACTGTATATATTACTCACCTGTGAGTCACTCAGTAGCCATCTTGGTTATCAGATAAATCGTTGCAGTACTGCCTTGCTTGTGTTTAAGTATTTTACTTAATAATGGCCCCAAAGCACAAGAGTAGTGATTCAGTTCAGATAGGCTAAAGAAGGTGTACAGTGCTTCCTTTAAGTGAAACAATTAAAGTTCTCAACTTAATATCAAAAGAAAAAAATCATATGCTGAAGTCGCTAAGATCTATGATCACTTCTATTGTATATTTATTATAATTGTTCTATTTTATTGTTAGTTATTGTTGTTAATCTCTTACTGTGCCTAATTTGTAAATTAAACTTTATCATAGGTATGAACATATGGGGGAAAAACAGTATATATAGGTTTCAGTACTATCTGTGGTTTCAGGCATTCACTGGGGGTATTGGAACATACCCCCCACTGATGAGGGGGAACCACTGTACCACATCCTCTTAATTACTATAGCTATAGGGTTGGCATTACCATCAGCAAAGTGATCCCTCCCACTATATTCTTAGTGTTGTTATAGTTGTTCTAAGGTCTGTGTTTTTCCATATAAAGTTTAGAATAACCTTGTCAGTCTATGTCTTACTTCGATTTTGATAGGGATTTCATTAAACATTAACATCTTTTCTATGTTAAGTCTTCGAATCTTTGAACACAGTATGCCTCTCCATTTATTTAAGGCTTCTTTATTTCAGTAGTAATTTTTAGCACATAGATCCTATAAAATGTTTTGTTAAGTTTATATCTAAGTATTTCATCTTTTGGAGCAATGCTTAAATATTTTGAGTTTTAATTTTTGGTCTCCAAAATATGCTTGTTGTTAGTATGCAGAAATGTGATTTTTTGTGTATTGATCTTGCAATCTCGCTGAATCCACTTATTAACTCTGAGGATTTTTTTTTCTTTTTAACATAGATAATCATCCCATTTTCAAATAGTGAAAATTTTATTTCTTTCTTTCAAACTGTATGATCTTTATTGTTATTTTTTACTCTTTAAAATGGGAACAACTTCCAGTACTATATTGAATGAGAGTGGACATCTTTGTCTTGTCCCTAAACTTACAGGGTAAAGGATCAGTCTTTCAATGTTAAGCATGATGTTTGTTTTAATTTGTTGTAGGTGTTCTTTATCAAGCTGAGAAAGGTCCCTCTATTCCAAATTTGTGTGAGGGCATTTATCATAAATGGGTGTTGATTTTTTAAGTCCTTTTTATGCATTCATTGATATGATCACATGATTTTCTTCTTAGCCTATGAATGTAGTATATTATATTGATTAATTTTCAAATGAGAAATCAGCCTTGCATATCTAGAGTATATTACAATTAGTTATAGAATGTAATTATTTTTAAACATTGCTGGGTACTATTTGCTAATATGTTATGGGGAATATTTGCATAGGTTTTTGAGTTTCTCTACTTTTCTCTGCCAGACTGTTCCCTAATACAACTTGACCAATATATTTAAAAGACCTCAGGGCTCACATTTCAGAGAACTTGTTTCATTTTCATAATTATCTGGGGTTGACTGTTATTTACTAAAAATCTTAGGCATGGTTCATAAACTTGATGTATGCATTTATATAATTATGTACTACATTTAAAAAGTAGTGGGAATGTAAGATAGCATCTATTTTTAAGGACTTTTATATTACAATTTTCCAAACAATTAATATTTTAAGATGTCTCAGTCCATTGCTTTTTCCTCCCCCTAGGTAATTGTTTATATTTTTGATATTTAAAATGAAATATCTTTAGGACCTTAAAGGAAAGAAAACCAAGATCATAAAAAAATCTGTACAATGTAGAGATGTATATGTATATAAGTATTTAATACATTCTTATTCTCAAGTGTATTCTTAAAACTAAAACTAAATAAGTTTAATATGAACCATATTTTAAGGAGATAATAGACACTGTCGATACTCAAAAGTATCTATATTACAACATTCAAATTGGGCAAAAGGCTTAAAATGATCAAAAGAAATACATTATAAGTAAAACTGTATTCTCACCATTACATGCATAGGAAGGCCTCTCAAGAAGAGATTTCCAAAATAACAAGAAAATATTCTAGGCATTAAGAATAGGGTCACATCACTATTCCAAAAGAAAGCTGACAGATCTTCTAGCAACTGTATAATTAGCAATTGTTAATCAGGCCATTTACTGAAAAACCACACATTGCCCCTCTAATTTGTAATGTTGGTTTTATCTAATAAATTTTTTCTTTAATTAGTAACTTGTGTTCTGCTCATTGATCTGCATATCTGTTGCTGGGCCAGCATCGCAATTATTTAATCAATGTAGTTTTACAATAATTTATAGGAACAGTATACATACTATCTCATTTTTATGCATTTACTTTTCCATACAAATTTTAAAGTAAATTTGTTGCTATGGGGGGAAATCTACAATTTAAAGTAAAATTACATATGATACATAAATGATGCATAAATTAAGGAAATCTGATCTTTCAGCATCTTATTTTACCATTTAAGAATGATTCACTAGTCTTCATTTACTGAAATAAAATTTTGGTGTATATTCAAGATATTTTTAACCTATAAAACTTGTTTATTTATTGTTAACTTATTATTGAGTTGTGGTATAATTTTGAGTGTTATTTTTTAAAGTATCTTTAATTTTCTTCTCCTGAGATGTTATTGTTAATATTGATGAAAGCGTTTAATTCTGAATAGTAAACTCATAAATGACTGAACAACCATATTCTATCCATTTATTTCCAATTATTCTTAATAAAAATAACATAAAATTATGATATATTTCTGTGAGAAGAATTATAACCATAACCCACAGGATTTTATATGATTTTCCAAATACTCTAAAAACTAAACAATTTTCCACTTGATCAAGTAAGTATCTTGAGGTTCACCTAATTTTTAAGTGGTTGTGTAATTTAAATATTTTATTAATACTTTATTATTTTACTGTTCTGTGATAATGCCAATTTCATTAATAATCCAAGGGAAATTTTTTTTCAACATGGTTTACAAAACAGTTTGACCTGTTTATTTCACTTGTTAACTTGTAGCACCTGTTTGTTTCCTTGTTCATTTTTCAGTTCCCACACTCACTTTAATTAAAAAAAAAAATCGTGCTGAAATGTCTCACAGTATAGGCACAACAGAAGATCCCCTTATACCTCTGCACTGAGAAATACAATAAATGAATAGTATTCTTTGTCTCTTTTGTGTTCTATAAAGATACATAAGCTTCTCTCCTTGTTTTGCTCTATTACACTTCAAATTAAATGCTTCATTATATAACACAGAATTACTGTGTTAAACTTGACACATACATCTTCTCATGCCCTTTCACGGACTTCTTTTAGGAACGAATGGACTGACAAAATGACCTTCCTCATACTTACTTCAGCTATCTGAAGCTAAGTTATGTCTTTTCCCCATGCCCCAAATGAACATGCCCCATATAGTTTTCTAAATTTAAATAAAAGTAGATGTGAATTTCTCACCAAATCATTACTTTATTTGCACTATTATAACTCTGAAATCCATTTTACAAAATGGCAGTGTAATTATGAAATGCAATGTTCTGTCTGTATAAAAAGATTTGTAAAATGATAGAATTAAAAAGTGTACTGCATTCAGATTTAATGTCTACATGTAATTGTTCTTGAGATAATTATCCCTGTACTGTATTTCTGGAGTTTAGAAAGAAAACACAACTTAAAAGACATGGGTTATAAATGCATATATTTGTTTGCATGTGTTTATATGTTTATTTTATATATTAATAAATATAAATACAACTCTAACAACTTCAGATTTTGATGTTATTTGTACTTTAACTGTTGAACTATACCTTAAGCTGAATTTTGTCCTCTATTTATCTATAGATTGTTTTGCAGTGAAAATGTTGGTATGTATAAATTATCCCATAGTTCTTAATAACAAGAGAAAGATTGTAACTTAACATCAAAAGAATGTTAAAACAGAAGTTTTATCATAATGTGGTGCAAAAGGTTATGAGAATGGCTAAAAAGCAGAAGGAATGGTTTAAAATAAGTTAAAAGCCACAGAAATACCTGTATGTTTTGTTTAATTTTAACAAAAATATGAAACTCTTATTGAAAGATTCTGATGTGATGAGTACCATCTGCTCTTATTTTGTTATATAACAATTTGCATAAAATCTATTAAGTTTGCTCTATTGCATGCTTCAGGAATTTAATAACCCTGAATTATGGATGATATACAGTACTTGGTAACAAATGTTAATAAACAAAAATTTTACTTCCAGCTAGAAATGCATATAGAAACTAATATGTAATTTTAGGAAAAATAAAATGATTGCAAATTGTTTTCATCATTTTTAGTAATTAATTTGTTCTAATTAAGAAGGTGTGATTTGTATTTCTATGCTTCTAATTCTTTGGAGTGTTACAGAAAGTGAAGTTTCATTAACTTGGTTGCACATAATGGGTATCATAAAATGCCTTTTCTTAGTCTCTTTTTCTCTCACTCACTTTCTCTTCTTTATAAAGTAATGAGTCCACATGAAATTAACTGTTAGCCGTAAAAATGAAAAGGTCTGCTTAAAAATTTTTGTTATCTGTACAAACATGGTATCTACGAGGCCTTGGATACAGCATGATTTCCATTCCTTTCCGTTCTTTTAGAAAAGTTATTATTCTATCTTCCAATCTGAATTATTCCTAGGTTTGGCCTCCACTGGGGGAAAGAATACTCAAGACATATTTTCACATAAGAGTAATCTTCTTGCATAATAGCTATACTTTAGGTACACGCATTCCATTCCTGCACTCTGCTAAAGCCAAGGTTATTACGCAATTCAAATGTATTCAGCCTTTCATTAAGGACTTCTATTTAAGTTGCAAAGGTTTGAAGAGTCTATGCAGGTGTTTCTGTACACGTGGAATATACTACAATACATAAAAATAAGCTTTGGATCATGATCTCTATACCCAAATTTGGATTTTACCTCACGTTAGCTGAGGGAACTTAGGCAAAGTTATTCTCTAATGATAAGATTCTTTCCAGAAATAAGGAAACCCAATAGTAATTACTATAAAGGATTAATGTGTAGATCAAATGGAATAGAAAATATGTAGCCAGTGCCCAGCACGGAGAAATAACACAATAAATGCTAGCAATTTTAAAGCAATTCATGTTGGTGTCTATTTGAAACCATTCTGTAGCATTCTGTATTTGTAAACAATAATTTGTGGAACCAAACAGAAATTATTATAACATTCCCGACACATTTCACAATTTTACATTTGAAGAATTTATTTTGTCAAACAAAGGCACAAGTGAGACAATATAAATATGATGTGTGTGTATGTGTGTGTGTATGTGCATTCTCTCCTTTGAATCTGTCAGCCCCATTAACAATAAATAAAGGTAAGTTTGAGTGACAACAATGTGTTTTGCATATATTCTTGTGGTTTCAAGTCAACCAAAACCTATTATTTCAACCTATTAATCTTTGCCAATATTGTTATTTTAAGAAGGGGCTAAAAGTAATTTTGCTTTCATTCTTAAGATTTTCTCTTAATTCCCCATGTTTTATTCACTTTGGAGCAAAAATTGAGAAAAATGGCCTCAGCCAGCCAGGCAACCAACCAATCAAGAACTGAATATTGAGCATGTATTATATGCCAGACACAGATGATAGGCCTCCAAGAAACAACAATGAAATAGCCATATTTTCTACATGAAGGAAGTCTCAGTTTAGTCCATATACATAAGCACAGTGCAGTAAAATGTGTTTCTTATAAGAAATATATAAAAGACACTAAAAGAGAGTAACTGACCCAATTATTGGCTTAGCAGAGATATGATAATCAATATAATCCTTGAAAATATTCTAGAAGTATGAATAGGAATTCACATGGTAGGGGGGAAAATGCCGGTTTTTTGAATAGCAACAAAAGCAAATGGCCTAATAGGATTAAAATCGGATGAATTTCAAATGATTACAACTCCTAGTATCTCTACTCAGTATTTTTCCCAAATAAGTACATATTACTCCAATATAAATCAGTATAATGTTGTTTAGAGTGAATATTTTAGAGTAAAAAATTGTAGATAATAAACCATGTACAATAACTATTATTTGACAAGGTTTCTAAAACTACTAAATATCAAGAGCCCTCCATATAATATTTGATAATGTTGCTACTGTCTCCCTAATTTATACATAAACATACTGCAGTGGAAGAGGATAACTATTTGATTTGTGATCATGTAACTGATATATGAATGCAACTATATTCAAAATAACATCCAGCTTACTAAAACTTGTACTTTTTTGTCTAGTCTATACTACTTCTGACTCTTCACATTTTTAAATCCTTTTATTTTATCCTTTTTCCCCCACAGAGTAACTAGTTTAGTGGGTTGGACAGAGCTATTTATCTATATCACATGCACCTCACTCAAAACACATGTAGTGAGTACCTATTATCAGTTGAATATCCTCCTGGTCATGAGAAATATAGTGGAAAACTAAACCACTCTTGCCTAGAAACCTGTCCAATGTGTAAGATCCATAAGAACACAGGTAATTGCAGTGTATAACTTGAACAAATGAGTATAACGTGCCTGGAGTATAATTACGTTCCTCCTATTTCTGTAAATGAAGTTTAAAATGTTGAAACACACTGTCAAAACAAAAATTGCACTGAACAAAGTTCAACATTCAAGGAAGATTCAAGGTTTTTGGAATAGTGGAGAGGAGACAGAACTCACTTTGAACTCAATTCCACTCAGACAAAAGGTGGGAGGGCTTTTAAGCACTGGAGTAAGCTAGTAGAAAAGCACTAGAGGACTTTGGGGCGGGGGGGCGATTGATGGATGGGATGTGCCAGACTCATTCAGTTTTCCTGAGTGTGCAAGTTCTATCTTTTTTTTTTTCTTTATTCATTTGAGACAGAGTCAGAGAGAGAGCGAGCGAGCTCATGAGGAGGGGAGAGAGGAAGAGGGAGAGGGAGAAGCAGACTTCCTCCTGCCAGGAGCCTCACAACCCAGGGCTCCATCTCAGGACCCAGACATCATGACCTGAGCTGAAGGCATAGGCTTAACCACCTGAGCCACCCAGGCACCCCAATAAGTTCTTCCTTTTTGATTAGGTTATTTGTATTTGCTCATTAGTGCCAGTTAGTCTCCTGCCTTCTTACTGAGACAGGCAGATAGGGGTGTTGTTTTCCTTGATGATTACATTTTAAAGGAATGGTTCCAGGAACTTGAGGACATTACTGGGTTGTAAAACTGGCAAGAGGCTTTTTAGGAGATTTACATCTCAAAGGGGCAGAGAAAGAGTTTACAAATTTTCTAGAGTAAATGCTCTAAGAAAAAAGAGGTGAAGATCTAGAGTCAGGTAGAAGCATTTAAAAGTTAGTCAAACTGAGGGAAACATTAGGTCACTAAATGTACTGGATTGTCAGGAGCACATTTTTTACATACTGTTTCTTCCTTCTTATTTCCACCTTATTATTCAAGGCCCTTCGGCACTTAAATCACACTCTGGTCACTCAAGGGGTAGCAAAGTCTTGCTTAATGTATTTTGTTTAGACTGAAAATTGTTGTTTCCAAAACTACTATAGGCAACATTTTCAATTGGGAAATCTCATATATTTTAATAACTAGATTTTTTCCTGCCCTTGAAATATTAAAAAATCTGCCTTCTTGAGCATTTGTGTTTGTAACCCTTATCTCTTATATAATCTAAAGGAAGATCACAAATTCCATAAGCAAGTCATGGGAAGCCCTGGTGTCTAAAAGTCTACCATTCCTGTCACTGATCCCCTCCACCATATGGTATAGCTGCTGGATATTCTTTACGTGTTCTTTGACTTTTTCTAAGCCCAGAACAGTGTGGTCTTCCAATGAAGAAGTCTATGAGCCTTGTGTTTGCATAAGCCACATTGAATTCATCTTATTTAAGTGGAGTTACCTATAATCAAGGTGGGTATTTACTATAGATAAATAGATTTCAGAGTGTATTTTAAGAAGTATGCATCTCAAATGTGCACCAGGTCATGCTCATATTTGGAAGGTGGTCTTTTAGTTGATAAACTGTTGAGTAATGGACCAATTTAAAATGTCATCATTACATGAAGTCCTCCACTTATTTCTCTCTCTACACTATTTATTCTATGACTCACATGAAGACATGGAGTTTGATTTTACAATATTGGCAGATGTCTCTAAGTTATTGAGATAACTAATTGGACCACTTAATGCAGTTCCATTGGACTAGATATCTTGGCCAGAATCCATGGGACAAATTTAGCACACACAATTTTTGGAAAGCAGTCCATGTAAACAAAAGGTCTTGGAATTTTGGTTCATTTGCTTTATAACTCTGCTTCCTGAAATAACTAATCAGGCTTATTTACATTATTCAGCTGATAGTATTCAGACTTAAGGATAAATATAACAATTCTCTTAACTTAAATTAGTGAAATAGTAATGTTGAGTTCAGTCTGCAGGCAACCTTTTAAGAGATTAACAGTTTTCAGTAAATCCAGTAGCTATACATAATTATTAAATCAATCAATAAATTAATACAGATCTTATGAGAGGACTGGAAAACTTATAATTCAAGGGGAAAACAAAACTAAAACTGTTAGTTGATAATAAGGCTATAGTTGTAAAAGATCAACCTATATTTTTAAATATTTTCCTTAAAATAAATTATGTACTTTTCTAAAGAATATTATTTTCATTTTACATTTTAATATTCTACATAATAATGTTTTACATCTCTATATATAAACCAATGTTGAAGACCCAGAATAATACAAGTTGAACAAACATGCCATAATATTGGGACCAACTGATTTGTGATTTAACACACATAAAAAGTAAGTCTTAAATACAGTCCACTAAATTAAACTGGGACACTTATAATTCAAATTCACATAGATAATCCTAAATATAAATAATCCTCAAGAGTTTTCATATATAGGACAAAATTCTTCTGTCGTGTTTATCTAGTAGCCATTTTTAAAGCTGAGTCTGGAAAAATCAATAAAAATAAGATTCAGGAAGTTTTTGTAGTTTAATTTTAACACAGAGCTTATAAGATTTAGCCTAATAAAATTGGGAAAACAAGAAAAATTAAGTTTGTAAAATTGATTTTTAAAGACTAGAGATTTTCTAGAGCTCAGCAGGTATGTGATGGGATTAAGATACTTTCATAACTAAAAATATGATTCAGAAAACAAAGATGCATTCAACATGAGCTTGGATGTTATAATTGTCTATGGAATCAGGATTTAACTATCATTTTTAAATTATACTTTTTAAAGTGGTTTGTAAGTGTGTGTGTATCTGTGTGTATATGTGTGCACGTGCATGCTCATGTGCTTGTATGTTTTAACACAAAATACGATGAATAGAAGCTATCCAGAAGTTAATTTCAATTAAGTTACACCAAGAAGCAAAACACAGAATCATTTCAGTATAACAATGATACTGGCTTTCTGGTAGAACATCAAATAAGGGAGATTTAAAGGAGAAGCTTTTCTATTTGTTGTCATTCCTATATTCACAGAAGAAATCAATCAAATAAGAATCCTCATCTTCAAAGTTCCTTGCAAGTTTGTGGAAGACATACTGGAACTCTATGGCTGTTATCAATCTTAGCTCTTCCAAATGCAAATGACAGAAAACACATATTGGCTTAAGAAAAAAAGAACATTTATTAGCTTAAGTAACTCAAATGTTCCAATACAGCTACAGATGAACACTTAGATGGTCTAATAAAATCAGGCCCTTGCTTCTATATCTCCACTCTAAATTCAGCTGGATGTCCCCACCATACAAGTTGATCTCCAGCAGTACTAACCTAACATTCTATTTTTCTGGCCACATCAATAGAAACGGATTGATTACACTTAAAATAGCTCCACCAACAATTCTTTTTTTTTTTTTTTAAGATTTTATTTATTTATTCGACAGAGATAGAGACAGCCAGCGAGAGAGGGAACACAAGCAGGGGGAGTGGGAGAGGAAGAAGCAGGCTCATAGCAAAAGAGCCTGATGTGGGGCTCGATCCCACAACGCCGGGATCATGCCCTGAGATGAAGGCAGATGCCTAACTGCTGTGCCACCCAGGTGCCCCCACCAACAATTCTAGATTAAGTCTCATTGACCTGAGGTTGCATACCCATCCCTGTTAGTCATACTGGGTTTAAGGCTTGCTGCAGTCATAAATATACACTGTAATGGTAGTTTAACATAAGAAGTGTTCTTTGTTGCTCAACCCATAGCTGATGTAGGCTAAAAGGCTCTTTCCCATCCTTCAGTCATGCCATTTTTAACCTATGATCTTAAAATCTCTATAGTAGGGGTAGAGACAGAAAACACAGAAAAAGCACTCTGAACTGACTTGCCAAGAATTCAATCACATGCACCCACCTGAGTGAAGGGGAGGCTTGAAAATATACTTCCCAAATGTCCAGAAAGAAGGAAATGAAACAGGATTTGTTTCTGCCACATGTTTCCTTTCCCAATCCTTTTTCAGAGAGGTTTGGTTCTCTAATGGACCAGACATATCCACTCCTGAATTTGGGGGGGGAGGTTTAGGGAGATCAACATTGTTCAATTTCAGTGAGAATTAAGCTGGATGGTTTCACAAAGGAATACAGACTTGCTTTTATTTCCAAATGAGGGAATAGAGACAAAGATACTGGATAGGCTCAAAAAAAAAAAAAAAAAAAAAAAAAAAAAAAAAACCAAAACCAAAAACCAAAAAACTGCTCAGAAATATAAGCAGTTGTTCTCTGCAAGGTGAAAATAGAAATACATAGCTTTTCAATTTTACCAAGTAATAATTTAGTCAGGTACATTTGAGTTACTGGTTTTTAAAATCATCCTTATCTGCTTCAAATAAATATATATAATTAAATTGATAGACTAAATCATTGATTTAAAAAATGCAGTGGAAAATGTTATGCTTAATGATGTTATATTTCATTAGGTATGTAAAAGTAGAATTAGATTACTGTATGTTATAGGTAATTTGTAGGTTAGGGGGATGTATAAGTATTTGAGTTACTGATACATACTCAAATTTGTGAAGATAAATTTGTTTATTTATTTATTTTTAAGATTTTATTTATCTGAGAGAGAGAGAGCAGGGGAAGGGGTAGAGGAAGAGGAAGAAGCAGACTCTCCACTGTGGGGAGCCCCACATGGGGCTTGATCCCAGGACCGTGGGATCACGACTTGAGCTGAAGGCAGACACTTATCCAACTGAGACACCCAGGCGCCCCGGTGTGAAGATAAATTTAGATTTTTTCAGGAGTAATAAATTCATAGAATCCTTAAATTAGAAAAAAAGCATGAAAGGCATCTAATTCAACAGGAATCTTATATGCAAATGCCTCGTCCATGACCCCACATAGAGTGTATTGAATATATGGTGACAGTTGTCATTTTTATATTTAAATTTAAGCCATACATTAATATATTAATAGCTACCACATTTTATTTTATAAAACTATTATCAGTGTTTAAAGAAAATTGAGTTTCACCCAAAAGTTTTCTCAAGATTAATGGGATGTTCAATTGTAACCTAATAAATGTGTTGTACAGACAGGAATTAGAGGTTCTGAACAGTATTGTATGAAAAGCTAACATCGCTATTTCATTTCTTGGCATTTTATTTTTCAGGTACCACGTTGAACTGATCTGCTGTCTTTATCAGAAAAAAAATTAATCATAATGTATAATGTAAATGAATTTCTAGTTCATCATAGTCTCATTTAGTTCTTTAAAATACTATACAACAGCCTTAGGTTAAAAACATGTGTAGCTACATTCAGTCTGGATGTACCTAATGTTATTTATCCCTTTTCTCAGGCCTTTGAAGAAATTTTGTGTAAAAAATGTGGTATCACGGATCCTGGAAAAGTAGAGATTGTTCAGGGCCACCTGGAAAGGGATCCTGCTGGCTTTGCTATGAGGAGACAGCCTGGCTGAGACTGTGTTGCTTGAGTTACCAGGGGACAATACTTATAAAAGCATTTATTTTAAGAGAAGTGCAGAGATTAGCAATGTAAATCTTTTAAGAAGATGCTTCAACCTGGAATATAAAAAGATTATTGAAAGACAATAATGTAGTCTGTGTTTTCAACTCTAACAACACATAATCTGCATGTAGTATGTCCCTAGAGAGAAAGAGGAGGACAAAGGAAGCCATACTAATTTATATTCATTTACTTGTGCTCTGTGCAGGCAATTACTGAATCCTTGGTTAAGTAAATCAGAAATAAATATGTCTCTTCCCATCAATCCATACTCCATTTGAAAATTTTCAAAGAATATTCGAGTTTCCACTTCTATTATAGCTCACTCCTGCGAGGTAATTAGTTAACTCAATTAGTTAACCCATTTTCCCTTATCTGAGTAACTCAAATTGACTTTACTGGAATTTATCAAGTGTCAAAATCTAACTTCTCATCCACAGGAAACTTAGGCCATACAGCAATATGTTAAATGTCAACATGAGAATGAAATAACCTAAATCCAGAAAGGGGGAAATTCTATAGTATCAGTGACCACATTTAAATAATGAATTTAAATAGTCGACCCTTGGGGCGCCTGGGTGGCACAGCGGTTAGGCGTCTGCCTTCGGCTCAGGGCGTGATCCTGGCGTTGCGGGATTGAGCCCCACATCAGGCTCCTCTGCTGCCTGCTTCTTCTTCTCCCACTCCCCCTGCTTGTGTTCCCTCTCTCGCTGGCTGTCTCTATCTCTGTCAAATAAATAAATAGAATCTTTAATAAATAAATAAATAAATAAATAAATAGTCGACCCTTGAACAATACAGGTTTGACTATGCAGGTCCATTTATAGGCATATATATATACATATACATATATAATATATATATATAATATATATAATATATATACATATATAATATATATAATATATATATATATAAAAAGGCAGTTCAGTACTGTAAATGTATTTTCTCTTCCTTATGATTTTCTTAATAATATTTGGTTTTCAGAGAGAGAGAGAGATAAACCAAGAAACAAACCCTTAACTATCGTAAATGCAAACTGATGGTTACCAAAGGAGAGGTGGGGGGATGGGTGAAATAGGTGATGGAGATTAAGGAGTGCATTTGTGATGAGTGCAGGGTCTTGTATGGAAGTGTTGAATCACTATATTGTACACTTGAAACTCATACTGCACTGTATGTTAACTAACTGGAATTCAAATAAGAACTTGAAAAAACATTTTCTTTTCTTTAGCATATTTTATTGTAAGAATGCAGTATATAATATATACAACATACACATTATGTTTTAGCTGTTTATGTTATCAATAAGGCTTCCAGTAAACAGTAGGCTATTAGTAGTTAAATTTGGGAGGAGTATAAAGTTATACACAGATTTTCAACTTCATAGGGGTTGTCACCCCTAACCCTCACGTTGTTCAAAGTTCAACTATAATCGGCACCAAAAGATAAACTGAGGGAGAGGCTGAAATAAATTTTAAAATGGGCTATATTTCGATCTTGATTCAAACATCAAAAACAACAACAAAAAAACAGCAAAACTATGTTTTTGATATCTTGAAAAAAAGAATATAGACTGTCATTACATGCTATGAATTAATTATTTTTAAACTCTGGTGTGATAATAGTATTATAGTGAAATCCTTATCCACTTGTGATACATAGTAATGTGTTTATAGGGGAAAAAAGTGTTATTAGTCTCTCCTTTTAGGGCTGAAGATGAAGTTGAATTTCCTTACAATTTTATGATGATGGCATTCTTGAGTATTAGAGCCATGTAGTAGTAGTTAGTTGAGAAAGAAATAAGGTTATGCTTAATCTATCAGGCAATATCACCACTGTGGCAATCAGTAGGGTGTGACATTCAGTTACTAGCAATAGTCATTTTATTACTTGGCATGCATAGGTATGTATTCTCTTTTTAAAGAAATAACAGACCCACAGTGGAGTCACCTGTGCTAAGCTCCACGTCAGCAAACCAAGACTTAACACCTAACCTAACTGCATTCTGAGCCCCTTCCAGGAAACTAACCTTAAGTAGTCAGTCTGGAATTTCCTGATCAGCACTAGTGAGGTAAACTGATAGACCCTTTTCATCCCCTAAAGGAAGGTGACCTTGCCTGTAACAATCCATTCTTTTCCTACTTCTGCCTATAAAAGCCTTCCATTTTGTACAGCTCATTGGATGGGGATCCTTTCTATTTCCTAGATGGGATGGTGCCCAATTCATGAACCACTGAATAGAGCCAATCAGATCTTCAAATTTACTCAGTTGAATTTTGCTTTTTAGCAATGTTCACGTATATAAATACAAACATATACATATAGATATACACATCTAGTTAGTTCTTTTCCTTTTGACCTTGAGTATTTCATAAACTTTGAGGAGGAACAAAAATAATTTAAATTGGCTATTTAAGAAATTCTGTTATAAAGTCTAAAAATGAAAACTGAAATTTGTCCCTGCTTAGAAAATTATAGTCCAATACAGTTTGAAAGGGACGTATGCCACATTAAAAATTTTTTTCACAACTTTTAAGATAAGTCCAAATTTTTATTATCAAGATGGATATATTTTATTTGAGATCCAGTCTTAATATAACTATTGACATATTAATACCATTAAAATCCCCTGATAATTAGACATTAAAAAACCCAAAATATTTTGATATTTCAATATGAAATTCAATAAACACTCTGTATGTAGGTACTTTTATAACCCTAACGAGAGCTTTAAATAAATGTTTAGACATTATGGGCAAGATGGTACCAAATGCTATGATTAATGTTACTAAACAGTTTCTATTATAAACTTCTGTTTTCAGAACCTGACATGATTCTGAAAAAGTCTCGGTTTGCACTAAAGTGTCGCATGTTTTGCCTCTTTCCCTAGGTGATTTTTTTCTCACATGTGGGAGGAAAATCTGTTCTCTTTTTCCAACAAGTGAGAATGTGGAAAATATATTTTTCATTGTAAAAATAATTTGCTACCTATTTGTATTTAAAGTAGTTCAAATGACATGCTTGTATAACTACTCTAAATAATTTTGTACTCTTTATTTTGATTATAAAAATTACAAATAATTATTGTAAAACCATTTAGAAACACAGAAACATTTAAAAAAATATAAAAACCCACACACAGAGATCACCACAGGTCATATTTTTTCTCTGCCACCTTTAAAAAATATACATACTGGTATTTTAAAAATTAGAATATACAAATATATAGCAGCAAGCCATATTTTTAAATATCTTAAATTGTAACTCAAAATGTCTTCATAATAACTTATCAATGCAAGAGCTGTAAGCTTTTAACCAATCATCAATTGTCTCCAATTTCTTATTATAAAAATTACAAGATAATATATAACCTTGTACACCCATATTTGTGTGAACCTGAATATTTTTTTCAGAAACTTTCTTGAATTGGACAAATCTTCTTGCTGTTAACTGATATATGATCTCCCATTTAATGAGAACAAAACTAGATTATTTTCCCATCATCCTTTACAATTAGGGTGGTCACGTAGCTAATTTTTCTCCAATCAAATATTAGTAGATTTAATGGGTATCACTTCAAAATCTTCCTAATAAAATCTCTTGGTATGATCCTCCATGTTCTTTTTCCATCTTGGAAGACTGGCGAGATGCCCTTGGAAACACTGGTTGAATTTAATATCTGCTATGGCCTGAGCTTCTTAACAATTATGTGCAGAAAAGTGTTCTGATGATCTGCATACTAGCCCAGGACTGTTACTTGAGAAATAGACTTCTTGTTCTTTAAGCTACTTTAAGTTTATTTATTTATTTAATTTTTAAAGATTTATTTATTTATTTTAGAGAGAGAGAGAGAGAGACAGAAAGCACTAGCAGGAAGGGAAGAGGAAGAAGAGAGAATTTTAAGCAGACTCTGCAGCTGAGCTTGTAGCCCATGTGGGGCTCAACCTCACAACTCGAGTGAAATCAGGAGTTGGTAGCTCTCAACTGACAGCACTACCCTGGAGTACCCCCCCTTAAAGATTTATTTATTTATTTTAGAGAGAGAGAGAAGCTACTGTAGAGTACTTTTTTGTATTACAGTTTAGCCTACCTGAATTAATAACTTTTGAGGATTTTTAATACATATGATTAAACTGTCTTCCAAAAACTTTGTAGTAACTTATAGCTAAAACAGTCCTTGATAATATTACCAAGTCAGCACTCTTGCAAATATTGGGGAGCTTACCAAACAGGGCCCTAGTGGGGGAGGAGGATGGAAAGTTTATATTTGCATAATATACTGTTTATTTATAAGACTATATAAAAGGGTATGGATCTGGATCGTGCGTAATGAAATTACAAGGGATAGAATACTGGACATAGTAATAATTGGGCTCCACTACCACTGCAGTCCCTGAATCAGAAAGGGAGGGAGGAATTGCCTCACTTGGAGACAGAGAAGGCTGTGTTGAGTGACAGTTTGACAGGAGCCAGAAGGCAGAAATTGCCAATTTTGATTTTGTGCACACATCCCAGACATGTAAGCATAGAAAACAAAGTCAGAGAGTGATTCTAAAGAGAAACCTTACAGAGTGGGCACAATGCACCCTGTTTGCCCCTTGGTAAATATTTTTGTTCTTTCTGTGGAGAAAAGGTACACAAATCTCTTTAGCATCTCTATTGTCAAGAGTTAGTGACAATTTGATCAGTGTTACACATGCAATCTAAGAGGTGAGTTACCAGTGTTCTTCAAACAAGATAGTGTGAAACAAAGAAGGGAAAATAAGTAAATAAAACATGGCTGCTTCCCTCCTTACTTCAGGAACTATTCCTAAAGCCCAAGCCAATGTTTCCTTACACATTGTGCTGGCAGCTTGCAGGGTAGGGGTTCTTTACAAACGCGGGTGAACCTTTGGTTTTGTGGAAACAGAGTTTTTGGTGATAATGTCTGTAGCATTTATTGGATTATCATGGTTTACCATTGGCCACAATTTAACAAGAGTTGTAAATATAATTTCTAATTGTACCAAAGCATTCCAATGTGCCTGGTAATTTACCTTGGCCAATAGAGGAACCCACATATCTGACTGTTAGTTAAGCTATTTATCTAACATGGCCAAGAGAAGGTCCTTCCCCTGTAAGAAGTGAACTGGAGGAAATAAATATCTAAACATCATTCTCCTCTCTGTCTTGAAAACTCTGTCAGTGCCCTGAGCTGGAGAATTAGTTAGAAGCCAGAGGGTAGGGGTAAGCTTCAATATAGACCATACAGGTTAGCACTGGTGAACACAAAGAAGAGTGAAACGGTGCAGCGTAGATCAGAAGAAACAAAATAATGATAGCCAGAACTGGCAAAATTATTATTTTTTTTTTAAGATTTTATTTATTTATTTGACAGAGATAGAGACAGCCAGCGAGAGAGGGAACACAGGCAGGGGGAGGGGGAGAGGAAGAAGCAGGCTCATAGCAGAGGAGCCTGATGTGGGGCGATCCCAGAACGCCGGGATCACGCCCTGAGCCGAAGGCAGACGCTTAACCGCTGTGCCACCCAGGCGCCCCTGGCAAAATTATTTTTAACATTCCATTTTAAATGGAATATAGACAAAAATACGATTAAAGTAGAATATTTATTCACCTTCCATATTTTTCACGGAAAAAATCCCTTAAAAAAATCTTACTCTAAACCTACTGAGTAATAACCTAATTTATGGTTTAATCTCCTGACATATAGAGTGCTTTGAACCTATCTGACATATTTCAGCTTTTGAGATGCATACATCATTTTAAATCACTAAGTTGATATTTTTGTTTATATATTAGTCTTACATTAATCTCTTTTAAGTTTGCTTAGTGTGATTTTGAATGATATAATCTTGTTCCTTTTTGTTTAATGTGAGAAGTTGAATGAAGATGTAAGATCTTCAAGACAAGTAGCCTACTGCACAAAGTAAACAGCATCTGTCCAAGACTATTAGAAGAAAATTCTAGAAACTGGAGAACAACAATTTTCTCAATCTCCTTTGCATGTTTTGTTTTCTTTATCCTTTTGATTATGCCTTTTCTCGTTATCAGTTTAACTATATTTTTATATCCAATGCTCTTGGTACATCACAAACTTGTTTAAATTTTAGGCAATTAGCTGTAGAATACAAAACATGTTCAGGTGTTTTGTTTTGTTTTGTTTTTGGCTTGCCAAGAGGGAGGATACACCACTGCTAATGACTAACATTTTACAAAAACATTACAATTTAAAAGAAAGGTAACTTGCCTATCTAAGGTAGACTTGGAATCATGAAGGCTTGTTTTCTTGGTAGGATCTGGACAATAATAGGTCATGGCTGTCAAGTGCATTCTGTACTTTCCTAGAATGATTTTTATTATTTTTATTTGTCTCACATAACTGTTGTCTAGAATCTTGAATGTCTTTAGAGAGCACAGAATTCAACAAATGATTAAGAATTAAAAAGGGATGAAATAATATTGATCAAACTTCCACACCTGTAGGACCTCAACATGAAGAGGTCTTCTGAAGAAGAATCTGGTCTTCATAAAGAATCAACACACAGTTGAACATTGGGACAATTGATAATGGCTCTCCTACAGGAATGATTAATAAGGGAAAAAAATCATACATAAACACACACACACACACACACACAGTTAGTTAGTTAGTTGTTAGTTAGTTAGTTAGTTAGTTGTTAGTTAGAAAAGGCTAAGTATTCTTTGTCCATAATAATGAATAACCTTGAAAACCAGTTTAAAGCTCAACTTGATTCTATTAGTCTAGTCAGCTAGAGATGTCATAATGCAACACTACAAACTGTGCCGCTTAAATAACAGAAATTTATTTTCTCACTGCTCTGCAGACTGTAAGGCTAAGACTGAGGTGCCACAGGGTTAGTTTACGGTGATATCTCTCTCCCTTGCTTGCAGATGGCCACTTTCCAACTGTGTCCACAAGGCCTTTACTCTGTGCATACATAGTCTTGGGGTCTCTTCCTCTTCTTAGAAAGACATCAGTCTTAACTATCTCTTTAAAGACCTTCTCTCCAAATACAATCAACTAGGGATTAATGCTTCAATATGTGAATTTGGGGGATGGAGGAGGTGTTGGGGTTAAGGTAGAGCATGATATCAGCCATAATACCTGGCTTGCTAAAATGTAACACAGAGGCCTGTAAGGGCAGGGAAGGTTTCGGAGAAGGGCATGGGCCTTTAGAATGCTGAGGCCTGTGTGACCACTCTGCCATTGGAATGCCGGGGGGAGTTGCCTTCCTAGCCAAACAGGAAGTTTGGTGTCCTAGCCAAAGTTACTTCCTAGCCAAACAGCCACCCTGTGATCTAAGAGATGTAGGCATTATCCCTTAGGCTATGTTTAGCAGCATTCATAGAATATGCCCAAATTAGCATATTGTATCTTCCCTGTAAATAGATCCTCCCAGTTTCAGTAAGATGCCTTGTCATACATCATGTGCTTGAGGAACAGTGATAAAGGATTTGTGATTATCTTGAAGGACCAATAAGAGCGGGAGCAAATAAGAGCAAAGGGTCTTAGCCTCTGAGTGTTGACTCCCTTTCCCTTCTCCTCTCTTTCATGGCAAAGTTTGGAGTAATCTTTCATCCGACTGTACAGGGATTGCTGGCCATTCCCGGCAAGGAGGCACAATTCAGTCCATAATACTGACCATCAACAACAACCTTCATTAGTAACCAGTTTCTGAAAGCCAATGAAATCAACAAGCAATATTCAAACTCCAATAAACATGCTTCTTTGGCTAAAGCTCAAAATCTCTAAACATACCCGCTTCTGAAGGAGTACCAATTCCTGATCCCATGCTTCCTCAAACCTTAACAGCAGTTTGATTTGTCAGCAATGTTAGCAATGTAGTCCCATACATACACTAAAGTTCAGCTTTTCCTTTTTAGATATTGAGTGAGCCTCTTCCTTTCAACAAAGGTATATATTACAATTTCTAGACTTAAAAAAAGTAGCAGAGACCAAACTTAAAGAGGTCTTAAATTTTACATTAACTGCACGGTGACTTCTCACCTAAATATCGGCCCATCCCATCTGACTTACCATTACTGTAAAAGAGTAGTCAATCTTTCTTTTCACAGTTGCTCTTCCACAAACACCTTTTCCCTTCTATGGTCTCTTCAGATCATTTAGAATAACTCAGTTTTCTTCAATCTTTAATCTCCCTAGACAATTTCTAGTGACACTGATCATGAGCTATAGTTCTTATTACCCTGCCTCTTATGTTTATAGGCTTAAGAACAGTGAAAATTAAGAGAATGTTTTAAATCCTTTTAGATATATTTTTATATGTATTTGTTTTGCCACCTTGGAATCTGTAAAAGTTGTATGACATGGATTTTATTTTATTTATTATTTATTTATTTTTAAAGATTTTATTTATTTATTTGAGAGAAAGAGAGTGAGAGAGAGAGAGACAGAGAAAGAGAGCACAAGTGGGGTAAGGGGCAGAGGGAGAAGCAGGCTCTCTGCTGAACAGAGAGCCCACTGTGGGGCTTGATCCCGGGATCATTGCCTGAGCCAAGGACAGATGCTTAAACTAACTGAGCCACCCAGGTGTCCCATGACATGCTTTTGAAGAAAAAACAACTGGGCAGTTTTTAGTTTTCTGTCTTCTTATTTTCTATGTGACTGGAAGAAATCAATTTTGGTTATTTTGTCAAACAGTGTTAGTATAGATGATTTAGCCTGTATGGGGTATGTCACTAAGTATATATGAAAGTATGTTGATAGGGTAAGCATGGTTTACATAATTTTCAAGAGAACTTTTATAGTTTAAGATGTCATATTTAATATTAAGTATTTATATTGTTTTATTTAAAATGCTGATAGAGTTAGTTTTATTTTAAAGCTAAACTATGGGGGCGCCTGTGTGGCTCAATCGTTAAGCATCTGCCTTCTGCCCAGGGCATGATCCTGGCATCCTGGGATCGAGCCCCACATCAGGCTCCACTGCTGGGAGCCTGCTTCTTCCTCTACCACTCCCCCTGCTTGTGTTCCCTCTCTCGCTGGCTGTCTTTCTCTCTGTCAAATAAATAAATAAAATCTTAAAAAAAAAAAAAGCTAAACTATGATCTTTAAAGTTATTATTTACTTGTTTGCTTTTATAATTTATATACAGTATTTTATTTATATTTATTTATTTAAATTTATTTTTAAAGATTTTATTTCTTTGAGAGAGAGAGAGCACAAGTAGGGGGAGGTGCAGAGGGAGAGGGAGAAGCAGGCTCCCTGGTGAGCAGAGAGCCTGATGTGGGGCTTAATCTCAGGACCTGAGGTCATGATCTGAGCAAAGGCAGATGCTTAACTGACTGAGCCATCCAGGTGCCCCTATATACACCATTTTATATTACATTATTTTATATGACAATTATTTATATAACAAATACAATATAATGTTTATATTCATATAAGATACATATCAAGTTATCTTAAGAGTGTATTTAAAAACTTACAAATACAATAAAAGACAATATTTCATAAAATAATGAAACCTTTACTTTCTAGGGGATTTTCAGCCATAACTTAATTAAATCTCTTTTTTACATTCTTTAGTTTTAGAAAGAAAATACTAAGGGTTTCTAATAATCATTGATGATCATTTCTGTGTTTAAAAGTAGTTCTATAACTATTTCTTACATATAAATATTATATATGTTCACATCATTCCTTCTGTAAATTCTCTTTTTGTTTTTCCCAAATTCAGCATTCAAATTCAGATTAATAAAACTGTTAAGATTTTGTGGCAATAGGTAAAGCAAAGATTTGTTTCTTCACCTTAAGAAAAAATAATAGTAATGGGAATAGTTCGGTTTGTTTGACATTCTTTAGATTTTAATTATCTCTCATTGTGAGAGCTCCTTTGTTTACCAAATCTAGGATAAAAAAAAAATGCCTATGCCAAAAAAAGAAGTGAAGGCATTCTAGTTTAATTATGTATAATTAAAACATATTAATATGAGTATGTTTTAATGACTGCATACCTCTCAGGTTAAAAGAAGCATACTTAAGTTTTATGTATGGACTGACATAATAACAATCAACAAATCAATTTTGAAATGAACAAAACAATTGAGAAATACCCTTGTCAATCACTGACACCCACAATACACTTCACAGGATAAATTAAAGTCTCAGGAGATTTGCTAATGTCTTCCTTGTCACTTTTCTCACATCATTATCCATCAATGTAAGGCCCTGAACCCACTGACTGCATTAGGGAAATATTCATGCCCAATACAGACCTTATAAAAACTCCTTTGAATAACTCTGATTTAATGTTTTGTATAAATGATTCATATCAAACAGGTGTAAAGCTGACTACAGTATCATAGACATAAATTCACCATTAAAATACAAATGTCTCCCAAAAGCTAAATCAACTCAAATGACTAAATTGCTCATTCTTACCCAAGCTTTCCAGCTAACAAAAGATAAAAAACAAGTATTTACACAGATGGTAAGTATTCTTTTGGGGTGGGCTTTGATCATTTTGAATGATCTGGCAAAAGAGGCTTCTTGACTTCTTTAAGATCTCCCATAAAAATAGAACAAACCAATTAAAATGAATTCTAGATGACTTGCTGTTACATTGGTAGGCATCATAAAAGTAGAATGTCAATCAAAGCACTGGCATAGAATTGCAGAATGTCTTAGCTGATGACCTCTCTAAAAACCACTATTAACCAAACCAACTACCCTCAGGAATGAACTGTAAGTATGATATGGTCATTGTTAGATCATTTTCATGATAGATTGATTGAGGCTTGTCTTTGCCAGAGAGCTACTGTTTTAACAGTAGCAAAAAATAAAAAAAATGCTTTTTTCCCCCCTCAACTGGGGAATTCCAACATACCTTTCCAATGTCAAGGATACAATGTCACTGGGGGTATCATTAAAGAATTTTGCATATCCTTGCTTTTACTCAAAATACTCATTGCCCATATCATGCTCATCTACAGGGTATAGGATATGCAAAGAACTCTAAAAGAAGGCAAGTGTGCTTAATTTAGGGGAGTTCCCTTGAGGAATAATAATCTACTCCATGTATGCTGTGTGAGCTGCAATCCAATTATGGAATAAGGTAACGAAAAAAGACTTCTGATTTGTTTTTCTGATTTTTTTTTTAATCATAAATGACCATAAGTCTGCTCTGGAGTCTCAACCCAATAGTTTAAATCCAAGAGCTAGTGTTATTTTGGATAATCTCTTGGGCTCTGAGATTTTTGGGGTTTTTTGTTTGTTTTGTTTTGTTTTGGCTAGTCAGTGGGAACTTGTGCTATAACAAACACTTCTTGTTGCACCTAAAAATGAAAAACAATGATCAGGTAGAACATTAAATGAATAGTGTAATGAAAATGAGCACTTGGCTTTCTGAAGAAGCCTAACTATTCTTTGAGATATGCTTTCTTGGTCTGTGTTTGTTATCTATGTTTCTGCTTTCATAATTATTTTGCAAATGGAAATAATCTGTATTGCAACTGTCCAATACATTCTGTCCAGAGACTTATTGTGCAGGCATTGTCACAGAGCACGATTAAGCAACACATCTTGCAGTCAAAACACATGAGCTAATTATTCTAGTTCAACTTCTCAACACAGTTCTAAAAATGTATGGAATGAGGTTCTATAGAATAAAATATGAGCAGCAGGTATCTAGGCCATTACAAACAACGCTCACAGAATATACACAAAGATTAAACAAGACCTCTCTGCGACCATTTTCTGGCAATTTCTAAAATAAGAGAGATACAAAGACACTACACATTTAAAACAATGACTATGCAGGCTTCTTTTTCTGACTACTTCTTTTACATACTAGCCAAGCTTCCTCTCACCTTCTAGATAAAATCTAAGATGATGCCTAATAACCTAATAGTCCCTGCTTCCTGCCAGCACTCAGTCCAGAAGTATCCTTAGTTTCCTTAAATTCCCATTTTAGAATCATCCAGCTCAATCCCGAATCCTATAAAAAGCCCCTCACAACTTCCTCTTACCAAGACAGTTCTGGTTCTCATATTCTCCTGCTGCTGAAATCTAAATAGGCCTAACTATGAATTCAAGAGTGTTCTTTATGGTCTTTGGCTGATGAGCTCTTTTTTAAGAAATTATTTTTTAGGGACTTTAAAGAAATTCATTGATTTTAGTTATTACATTTACTTTATAAAAACAAACAAATGATATATCACTGAAGAGACAAAACCATTAAAATTCATCGGGATAAATATGCACCTCGAGAAAATACTTTGGCTACCAATTGTCCAATATCTCAAATCTAATAATTTCAATTTCTTTTTCATGTGTATGCAGATCTGGAATGCCCACAACTCTCCAAATTTGTTTTCCTCTATTTTTCAATATCATCATCTACAGAATCAGTGCAGCTCTTCACTGTTTACTGTTTTGTCAAAGTCCCCTGAGTCCACTGATATGCAGGGCATCCAAGGTGAGTTGGGAAGTAGATGTTATTTGACCTTCAGGGATCACAGAAATTTATTTATAACAGAGTGAAGTTCATGTGAATCATTTGCAACATTTGTTCATGTGTGACATATCTTAAAAGGTAAAATATGTTCTTTTTCATTTTACTTAACACATAAATATCTTTTATATAAAGATATGGGAAAAATTTCTTTTGCTAAAGATGTGTTGAAAACTTACTATCAGACCTGAATGTATTTCATGAATATGAAATATATGCAGCAATAGAACTTTGGAATATGTTTCTCACAGTGCCACCTTTGCTAGTGATTTCTTCTTTGTTTGCAATGCCTTTCACCCCATCAAGTTGATGACTAATTTGCTGCATTCTTTTTGGCTCATGTGTCATCTCCTCTAGGAATCTCTCCCTGATCTGTTAGGGTTGAATTAGTCTGCCCTTTCCTGTGATTCCATGATACTCTGAACAAACCTATCATCCCATATACCTAAATGATTTTTTTGAGTCTGTTTGTGCCATAGACTATAAGTTTCTTGAGAAAAATTCTTATCTTACTCATTTTGTATCCACAATGTCTAGCTCAGTGATTGTATAATAATATTCCAGGAAATGTGTGAAAAAATAAAGGGGTAGTTAT
The DNA here is from genome assembly GCF_002007445.2 of Ailuropoda melanoleuca. Lineage (NCBI taxonomy): Eukaryota > Metazoa > Chordata > Mammalia > Carnivora > Ursidae > Ailuropoda > Ailuropoda melanoleuca. The sequence goes on along the minus strand of NC_048220.1, from coordinate 127,883,917 downwards.
AATCTCTTCCTATTTAAGAAGTAAGATCTACTAGAGACAACCAGGTGCTTCTTATTTAAAATACATCACTTTGAAAACCTAACAAATACTCCCATATTTGCTATTATGACTGATTAAGTGTTCTCTGCAGTGTATAATGAAATTACTTTCTTTGTATTGAGAGAGATTCTATTGCACTATTGAAAAAATATCAATTAGATACTAATTAGTCTTGGTTTCTGCTTGTGGAGGGCTTGAGGTGAATGGGTGTGGAAGAGAATGGGAGCAATAATTAAGTAAACATTTAGGCAATTCAAACCTTGTGCTCCTTGCAGATAAAAATGCAAATCAGGTTTGCAATATAACCTTCACACAGACAACCAGGGCAGATGCTAATGAATCTAACATGTTTGTCATGAGTAGTTTAGTTTTAAAATCATTGATTTCTTTACAAAGAGAAGCAGTGAAACATAAACTGAACTTGTTATGCTGCACCAAACCTGGAAAATTAAAGGCCGCTAATGGTCTTTTGTAATACATTGTAAGAATGATGATTATGAAAATGCTCAGCAGTCCTGATGAATCACTCTCATCTGGCAAGAGGTCTTGATTTATTTGACAGAAGGTGCCTTGCATAGATCACCCTAGAGAAGTGAGAGATAACAGCTATTGTGTTACGTAATAGTGTAATAATACAACATTTACAGGGTTTTAAGTGCAAGTGAGAAACAATAAAAGTGAAGAATTTCACAGTTAAGGGGGAAACATTCCAGTCTGTCCTTTAGCACAAAGTCACAACCCAGAATTAAGGGACTCATGATTCAGGGTGAATGGCATAGCTGCTTTCTTAAAAAAAAAAAAAAAAAAAAAAAAAAAAAAAAGTCTGCACCAATTACTCAAGCCTTATATTCTTCCTTCCTCCCTCCCTCTTCCTTCCTTCCTTCCTTCCTTCCTTCCTTCCTTCCTTCCTTCCTTCCTTCCTTCTTTCTTTCTTTCTTTCTTTCTTTCTTTCTTTCTTTCTTTCTTTCTTTCTTTCCTTTTTATACTGAGGAATACACAAACTGTCTTTATAAAACCAGGATAACCCACCTTAAATCTTAGTATTTTACTATTTTTTAAAGATTTTATTTATTTATTTTAGAGAAGTGAGAGAGAGAGAAGGAGCACATGCAAGTGGGGGGAGAAGAGGGACAAGCAGAAGGATAAGCTCTGCACTCAGCTCTGGAGGTGGGCCTCGATATCATGACCCTGAGATTATGACCTGAACTGAAATCAAGAGTCAGACACTTAACGACTGAGTCACCCAGCAGCCCCAAATCTTATTATTTTATTTCTCAGCTCAAAAAAAATGCTGGTGACTAATTGCCAATTTTATGAAATCTAAACATTCTGGTTCAGCTTGCTTGTATGTCCCAAAGTGGGATACCTCACTTCTCTGTTTTTAATTCCCTCTCCTCCAGCTACACACTCTTCTAGAATTACTGTCTCCTTCTTGAGTGCTTTTATTTGTATGAATCAATCTCCTTCTTCAAAGTTCCTTTCTTTCCTATGTCCAATCCATAATAATTTTACTCATATTTTTAAAGGCCATTGCAAGCCCCAACTTCTATAAGAATAACAATTTTTACTGAATGCTTATTATTTTTACTGAATGTCCAAATGGGCTAAGTTGTTCATATACAGTGGCTTATTTTAATCTTTATAAAATCCAGAGGAGGTCATAATAATTATTACCATTTCACAGATGAGGAAATTCAGATTGAAAGAGGTTATATAATGTTCCCTAGGTCTAATGTCTAACAAATAGCAGGATCTGAATTTAGCTTTGATGGACTGACTACAAAAATTCCTTTCTGTGTTCCTTGTGAACTTATTACCATTAACTCAGAAATTCACTATTAATTATCTTATTGTTATTTTCACATGAATAATGTAACCAAGACTAGACTATAAGATGTAAGAAATCACAAGTTATTTTTTTTCTAAATCTCCAGAATACTTAAAATATTTACTATGAAATTTATTATTCAGTACGCAGTGATAGGTGCACACACAAACACCGATCCTGGTTTTAAAGAACATATATCAGTTTGAAAAATAAATTTATTTATTTTTTAAAGATTTATTTATTTACTTTGGGGGGAGGGGCAAAGGGAGAGAATCTTTTAAGCAGACTCCCCACTGAGCATGGAGCAAGATGTGGGGCTCTATCCCAGGACCCAGAAGATCATGCATGACCTGAGCCAAAACCAAGAGTTGGACATTTAACTGACTGACCCACCCAGGCACCCCTGAAAAACAAATTTATTAAAATGGGAAGTTAATTAATAATCATGATAAAAATAATAATTTAAAAGAGAAATGTAGATATTTGGTGGAAATATAGAAAATAGCAATAGGAAAGACAGGGGTTTTTTTTTGTTTGTTTATTTGTTTGTTTGTTTTTAAGATTTATTTATTTATTCCAGAGAGAGATTGAGAGGGAGCACGGGGGAAGGGGCAGAGGGAGAGGGAGAATCCCAAGCAGACACCCTGCTGAGCGAGGAGCCCAATGTGTGTCTCCATCTCATGACCCTGAAATCATGACCTGAGCCAAAATCACAAGTCAGATGCTTAACTGACTAAGCCACCCAGGTGCCCTAAAAAGAGAGTTTTATTAAAGGTCTGCAATGAATTTCCATATTGACCTGGGGACTATGCAATCCCAAAATGAATTTACGGTTTATAAGCAGAGGCAGATCAGTAAGCCAGTGAATAAAATGCAAGATAACAAGGACTATGAGAAATATATGCTTCAAGAGTTATTGTGTATATAGAAGCAATATATAGTTCTTCTAGGAATGTCTTCCTAGACACTTGGATGCTCAAGATCATCTGGGGTGACTGAAATTTAGCCAGAAAAATGAGGTGGAGAAAGACAGTCCAGGCAAAAGATAAAAAGAGATAAAATGGGCACCAGGGAAGAGTTGTCATAGCACGTTAGCAGAAAATCAAATGATTCAATGAAACTGGACTCAAAAGTGCAAATGAGGCAGTGGCTAGTGATGGCGCCAAACAAGGTAAATACATGCTGTGTTCCTCCTGATTGTCTTTGCTGCCTCACTACAAAGCTTTGAGCTTTGCCCAGGGAACTTTGGCAATTCAATAAAACTTTCCAGAAAGAGAGGTATGCAATTAAAGTCCTTATTTCTAAAATTACTGTGGTAAAAATGCTGAAGGTGATTAGAGGAGTTAACAGTGAATTCTGAGACACATTGTTACAAATCAAGAATGATATAACAAAGCAGCAGGGAAGAATATTCAAAACATACTCAGAAACCAGAAGCCAAGGAACTAGAGGAAGATTGATTTGAAAGAATAAGAGAGAGGGAATTGCAAGGAAAGAAATCTAGTATATAACTTAGAGAAACTGGACAGATGTGGAACAACTGGCTGAAACAGCAGAACAGGCATGCCAACAGCACACTGTGAAGATAAAAGGATCAATCTGAATATTTATAATGCCAAGAGGAGATTTTCATCAGACAGTTCTATTCTCATAGTGAGTTTTCCCATGAGATAAAGATATGGGGGAGTATTTGGTATTTAGGCAATGGAGTAAATGCCATCATTTTGGGTGCACATACATAGCCCCCAAAAAAGTAAGCGAGTAATTGAGCCCCAAAGAAAGCAAACTTAGAGAATAAGCAATAGTAGAGAAAACAGAATAAAAAAGTGGGCCAATACATGAAAGAAGGATGAAGTGGGAACATGGAAGGGATGTTCGGCAGTCAGTTTGTTCTGGAAAACAGAATCACCCTCTGTATTTCAAATGGAGAGGATTTGAAAGAGACAATTGGTTTATAAGTGTCTGATAAGGGATGGGAGAACAAAAATCTAAAACTGAGATTGTTCTGAGATTAATAATTTCAATAAACCTCTACCACCCGTAGGCTGAGAAAGCAAAATTGTGCTGCACATATTGCGCAATTGCTCTGCCTCTGAAGCGGCAAAAGATCCTGCAGTTTTCTTGGCTCCCTTCAATACAACACTGCAGCCTTCAAAAAATCCAGAAGCCCACACCACTTTTTATGGTATTGTAGCAGGGAAACTTAAAGGCACTTAGTTGTTGCCTCCAGCAAAACCAGATCCCTTGATAAGGTCAACACTACCAAGGTTGTTAATAGCAACCCTCTGCCACTATGTGCTGGGGCCACACAGCAGGAGCAGGAACCGTACTGGTTCCTGATTCTGTTAGGGGCACATCGAGAAGCCAAAGGACAGGGACACATGACTTCTTTCTTTCTTCCTTTTCCCAGTGCCAGTGCCTTCCATTGGAAAATCTGTTAAGAAATGTAGTTTTCAGGCTTCCAACAGAGCAGAGAAGGATGGAAGTAGAGTTGAGACAAAACAGACAAAACAGGTACACAAAATTTTGAGAAGGATTGATGATCACTCTAACTGAGGAGTTTTGGTGAGATTGCTTTTCTAAAATGATGTATCAATTTATTATCTTTCTAGAAGTATATGAAGGTGTTTTTACCCATTTCCCACTATTATCAGATACTTTATTTTTTGTAAACTGGATCATGGAAATAGATATAAAAGCACTGCTTCCTATTTGAATTCGAATAATTAGAAGGACAGTCCACTGGTTCTGGTTGTTTTCTTAAATAGCTGAGCATATTTCAGTGCTAATTCAGCTATATGCTGTAGCTCTTTAGAAAGATAATTTCAGGGGGAGCACCTGGGTGGCTCTGTTGGCTGAGCAGCTGACTCCTGATTTTAGCTCAGGTCATGATCTCAGGGTCATGATCTCAGGGTTGTGAGATCAAGTCCTACGTCAGGCCCCTGGTTCAGGCAGTGGGAGTCTGCTTATCCATCTCCCTGTGCTCCTCACTTTCCAATGCCCCCCAACCCTGGTCTCTTTGTCTCAAATAAATAAGTAAAATTTAAAAAAAAAAAAAAAAAGGAAAGATACTTCCAGGAAAGCCATGACCACAAATCTCTACTTATCTTAGGCAATATTGGTCATATTAATAATTCTGTTTTCCATCTCAACTTTCTGCCATCAATGTTTAGTTTGAGTTCCTCAAAGGTACATCCTGATACAAAGACTTGGTTACAAGTATTTTATTTAAGGAATGAACCCAAGAAATATCAAAGGGATAAGAAGAATATGTCTCAAACTTAGGGGATTTACTGGAGTGTTTCATGATGCTTCCTTGCCCAGATGTAACGTGGTGAAGTAGGAGAGAGTGTAGAAAGGAAGGGAAGAAAGTCAATAAAGAATGTGCTAACAGATTGGTTACAGCTTTAAGAACCTGACACTCAATCCCACAGTGATCTCGTTCAGAGACTGTGGAGAACACTCCTTAATATTGTTTCCCCAAAGCCAAGCAAGCTGGGGTGTTCTTCAATTCGTACTTCTCATGGTTTTCTCTCTATGTGCATATCTGTGTCCATATTTCCCCTCTGTAAAGACATCAGTCATATTGGATTAGGGACCCATTGCTCTCTAGTATGATCTAGTCTTAACTAAACACATATGCAACAACGTTGTTTCTAAAAATTTCACATTCTGATGTACTGGGCATTAGAACTTCAACTTATGAACGATTACGGGACATATTCCAACCCATAACACCATCCATAGTTATATAAAGTCTCTCTTTGTGGATTGTGTGTGTGCATGTGCTTTCCACACTTGACTGTGCCTGCTCCTAAATGCATGTATATATGATTGTAGTTGTGCTTACCCAAATCAATGCCATGATGATCCATCCAGCATATGATGGATGGCTTCTAGTCACATAGTTTCTTGATATAAACAAGATTAGGCTCAATAGCTTATCAGATATTGCTTTTTGAATGGACAAATGTTATCTGCTGCAGATGGTCTTATTCCAGAACCCTAGGGATCTGCATAATGTCTTTCATACTGGAACTTGCCAGAGACACCATAGGCCATCCCTATCTATCACAGATAACTCTAGCACTTTAAGTCTGCTGGGTCAGATTGCAGTGCAACTTGTAAAATAGGCTGAATTTGCTGCAGAGTTCCCTCTGTGTTTGGACCTCACTCAATATGGCAGCCTTCTGAGTCCTCGGTTGGAGCAATATTCTCAACTGCATTCTACACTGTCTACAAAACATAAAGTGATTTGTCATCATGTAGTGTGCCTCTTCCTTCATGGTAAGGATTGCAACATATAATAACTTATTCTATACTCTGGAGGGGATTATCATAGGTCCTGTAATTTTTGTAGGGTTCATTTCCTACCATTTTGCAGGGACTGAAGAATAATTTCCACCTTTGAGTTTGAGGTGCTTTTCATTTTTTAAATTGACCCCTTGACTAAAAGGGGAATAGTTGCTAGGTCTTTAACTTGACTTCTTTTACCACAATCTCATTTACTACATAAGGCATAGAACTACCATGAGAATTCTGCCCACCACTATGTGTGCGTGTGTGTGTGTGTGTGTGTGTGTGTGTGTGTGTGTATTTCCATATTGTGTAATGAAAGACCAGAGAAAAGACAGCAAAATAGCTCCATGGAATCACTGGACCCACTGTGAGATGGCCGGAGTCCATCACCCACCCAACAACCTAACCTCATTTCACCCTACTCTCACAGAGGAGCTGTTATTGAATTTTGAGTGCCCTGGTATCAGTGTAAACTTATCCTCTAATCAACTGCTCTATTAAGGTCCAGATACTATCTTAACCAAGTATATAGTGTTCCTGATAAATGACTGTAGATCCCTTCGGAAAACAGAAAACAAATTATCGTAGATTTTTTTGGTGAATATTCAGCTTCCTTCCTCGAGGAGATGACTCCTCTTCAACTGATGGTTTCTTAGTCTGAGAACCGGCTCAGTCCTAGAGACTGGGTGAAAGATAATTATTTTTGAAGGCATGAACATCAACCCTCTCATCAATAGCTCTTGATTTTTTAATTATATATGCAAGCACTATCTTCATTCGCTGGCCATTTGCCTTCCACTGGGAACATTATGTTCTATTACTCCCTGCTCCTGATCCCTGTATGCCACGGCCAGAAGATAGCCATTCAGCCTTGCTGTCTATTTTAATTCTACCCATCTTGCCATTGACAGTTATATGCTACCACCTGGTCTAACCCTTGCAGAACCCTATAATCATAGATACCATCAAACACAGTTTCATAGAAAATTATTTTACTATTAACTCTTGCATACTAGCTATTCTTACCATTTTTTGCTACATTAACATACCACTGCAAAATTTAATGTCCTACAAAAATGAGTGTTTATTTTTTTATTGCGCTGGTCTGCAGTTCAGCTGGGATGTGTGTACTACACATTGGAGGTTGGCTGGGTGGGCTTGGTAATGAGCTTTTAACTGGGATCGTGTCCCTTCAGTGTTTACCCACATTTTTTTCTTGGATTAGTGCCTAATTGGGACATGTTCTCATGGTGATTGTGGAGCATGTGGGTGGACAGAAAAACGTGTCTTCAGGCCTAGCTCAATCTACTGTCACTTTAACGCTCATTTCAATGGTCCAGCATTAATATGTTTGAGCCTTTCCACTCTGGTTCATGGCAGAATCATGTGTAAGAGGTAATAAAGTAATGAATTAGTAAGAGTATTCCAATCTACCACAATCCACTATCTTGGTAACAATTACGCACATTTCTTCCACATGCCAATTAACTCATTCCCTCCACAGGACATCCACAAAGTCATATCTCATCAGGCTTGAGGTCTAGAATCTTATAATCTTCATAGGATTAGATAAGAATTCTCTTCATCCAATACTCATGAGATAAAAATAAAAATTATCTACCCTCTATATACTCAACTTAAAATGGTGGTTAAGAGATAACCACAATAGGAATCACAATATTCAGTGGTGCAGAGCAATTCTGAAAAAAATCTGGGATACTATTGTGAGGTTACATTACGCTGGAGCTATTATGGCTTTTTCTTTAACCCAGATTTGTTCTCTAAGAGTATTGTCCAGACCTTTGCTCTTCATGGTTCTTGATTGTGCTTTGATAAATCCTTCATTTTCTATCATCTTCCTTGAACACATCATAATAAAAGTTAGAGAATATACCCTCTCTGGTAACTGAACAGTTCTGTCAGCATGCTTTCTGTAGATAGAAAATCAGGACCTAGAAGTATTTTTTCTTTCTAGCAGCCACCAGTCCCTTTTAATTCAAACTGGTGGAATCTTTTCCCATATAGCTTTGGGTTGCCACCAATGAGATACTGAATAATGTTGAAGCTTTGTTGTTGTTATTGTATCATCTTAATGAAACCATGTCCTCTGGGCCCTTTTGGGGAACATATTTATCTGATGCTTCACAGTTTTTATGTAATAAATATATTTTTCTTTGCCTGCCTTTCTGAGGTTTTCAACCCTGCCTCAAAATTCTGCCTAGCAGTTGCACATTTTCATCTCATTTACCAAGTACCATTATTGTTTTTTGGCTTGGAGAGCCATCTTAGCAACACAGTTGCTAACTCAGGATATCCTGAGTTATGGGATAATGATCTCATATCAATGAATCCCTACTATCTAGCTTTTCCTATGACCTAGTTCAAAACTTGCAAGTTCCATACTCACATATATTCTGGTTCTTATTGGTAACTAGTAACCTAATTCTGTTGCTGTTCTTTATTTTTATTTTTTTTAATACACATTTTTCCTTCTTTCTGCCTTCCTTCTCTCCTTCCCTCCCTCCCCCTCTCTTTTTTCTCCCTTTCTTATATCTGTCCTACACTTGCGTGTATGCTCTCTTTTTCTCTCTCTCTCTCTTTCTTTCTCTCTTTCTTTCTTTTTTGGGAGGGGAGGTAAAAATCCATTTCCCCTTACTTTAGGAAATGTTTCTTCACTGCTGAAGCAATGCTTATACTGGCTTAATTTTCGGTCCAGAAGCACCATGGAGGCAAAGCTATATTTTGAGGAGGATAAACACAATCTTTTGAGGACTTCTCATGATTTATTGGTAATGGGAGACTGCTTTGCTATAGCAAGGTAAAAGGGACCCCTTCTACTGACCAGGATGGCTTAGGCTCTAAATAGAGGGGAAACAGGAAGTTTGAATGTTCCTATCTCAATTCTCAGGATTCTATACCTTCCCTATCAGGGCTTTAATTCTTCTGCAATGTGAATTTAATCAACTTTTAAAAATATATTGACTCCCTCCAACCTTGGATTTTACCTATTTATCTGTCATCCTTAAAATATGGTCTCACTTCTTAGCACCAACTCTGTTAGTCTGGGATCTTCCAAAGAAGATCCCGAGACAAATGTACACATAGTTTATTTAGGAGGTGATCCCAGGAAGAACAAAGGGTGAGTGGGTAAGTGGGAAAGTTCTGAAAATTATACAAAAGAGATTAATGTTATGGGCAAGTAGGGCTTAACTCCGTTAAAAAATCTGAGAGACAGTATAGAATCTCCACTTAGAACTGTCCCAAAAGGTGGCAAAATTGTTTCCACAAGCACTTGCCTCTTATTGGTTGACATACCAATACTTCTCACCTATACTTTATATTAGCCATTGGAGCCCCTACAAATAGAGATACCCTCTATCCAGCAGAGGAAGAGAGAAGACTATCACCATGTAAGGGAACCATCTGAAGATAACTTTCCCAGTAAGTGGATAAGTTTGGGGTTGTTTATCCAACGAAGGCAAAGTTTGTTTATACCAAAGATATTTGAAATATAAATACAGAGTACAATATATTTGTTTTAGCATTGTTGATTTCATTTGAAATATTATGGAAGGCAGATCTAACAGAGTAATTGGTACAAGAGATCACAGTGCTTTAAAGAATGGGTTAAAGTTTCAGAAACAGAGCCTGAATTAGTTTTCTAATTTCACAATAATACTGCATAAAATCTGCCCCAAAGTCAGTGTCTAAGAACACTGTCCATTCTCGTGGAGTTCCAACTCAGGCTTTCTTTTTCAGGCTGGAGTTCCTAGAAAGTTCTGCTTCATTCCATAGTTCTTCAGGAATAAACCCAACTCATATGTCACCCTCCTGGAGCCAATAGACTATCTAGGAAATGCCCTTTTCAGGGTGATGGTATAGGTATAAGTGGGCAAGCAGCTCCACAAGAGGTCTCTGAATGTCTAGTCTCTGTAGTAGCCCATTACCATATTCACCAATATTCAGAGGGCAAAATTTCACTGAGACTAAGGTGAGGTAAGAGGCACTCATTTGGATGAAAAAATTTGAGGGCCTGCCAAAAAACTCAGAGAGCAATATGAAAAATATTTTGATAAAATATTTTTTAAAGATTTTTTTTATTTGTTTGAGAGAGAGAGAGAGTAAGAGCAAGGGCAGGGGCAGAGGGACAAGCGGACTCTACATTGAACAGGGAGCCCAATGCAGGGCTCTAATTCAGGACCCCAAGATTATGACCTGACCCAAAGTCAGGCACTTAACTAAGCTACCCAGGCATCCCTTGATGCAATATATTTTTTAAAAAGATTGTATTTATTTATTTGAGAGAGAGCATGTGAGAGAGAGAATGAGAGAGAGAGAGTGCACACAAGCAGGGGGAGCAGTGGGCAGAGAGAGAAGCAGGCACCTCACTGAGCAAAGAGCCCAGTGTGGCACTCGATCCCAGGACCCTGGGATCATGACCCGAGCCAAGGCAGATGGTTAACGCACTGAGCCACCCAGGCACCCCTGATACAATATTTTTAAAATGCAAAAAGTTCCATAAGAAACACAATATAAAAAAAAAATTATTTATTTATTTATTTATTTATTTATTTATTTATTTATTTATTTTAGTCATCTGCTGCTCATCAGGACAAGAGCACTCCTTAATACCCACCACTGATTTCACCCATCCCCCCACCCACCTTCCCTCTGGTAACACCAGTTTGTTCTCTATAATTAAAAATCTATTTCTTGTTTTTTTCCCCTCTCTCTCTCTCTTTTTTTCCTTTTGCTCATTTGTTTTGTTTCTTAATTTCCACATATGAGTGAAATCATGTGGTATTTTTCTTTCCCTGACTGACTTACTTCACTTAGAATTATACTCTGGCTACACTACGTCATTGCAAATGGCAAGATTTCATTCTTTTTATGACTGAATAATATTCCATTGTGTGTATATATATATATATAATTTTTCTTTATCCAATTATCAATTGATAGACACTTGTGCTGCTTCCATATCTTGCCTATTGTAAATAATGCTGCTATAAACATAGGGGTGCATGTATCACTTTGAATTAGTATTCTTGTATTCTTTGGGTTAATACCCACTAGTGCAATCTCTGGATCATAAGGTAGTTCTATTTTGAACATTTGAGGAACCTCCATACTATTTTCCACAATGGGTGCATCAGTTTGGATTCCCACCAACAGTGCATGAAGGTTCCTGTTCTCTACATCCTTGCCAACACCTGTTATTTCTTGTGCTGTTGGTTTTAGCCAGTCTGACCAGCATGAGGTGATATCTCATTGTAGTTTTGATTTGCATTTCCCTGATGGTAAGTGATGATGAGCATCTTCTCATGCATCTCTTGGCCATCTGGATGTCTTTTTTTGAGAAATATCTGCTCATGTCTTCTGCCCATTTTTAAATTGGATTATTTGGTTTTTGGGTGTTGAGTATCATAAGTTCTTTATATATTTTGGATACTATCCCCTTATCAGATATGTCATTTGCTAATATCTTCCCCCATTCCATAGGTTGCCTTTTAGCTTTGTTGATTATTTCCTTCACTGTACAGAAACTTTTTGTTTTGATGTAATCTCAATAGCTTACTTTTGCTTTGTTTCTCTTGTCTCAGGGGACCTATCTAGAAAAATGTTGCTATGGTGGATGTCAAAGAAGTTACTGTCTGTGTTCTCTTCTAGAATTTTTATGGTTTCAGGTATCACATTCAGGTCTTTAATCCATTTTGAATTTATTATTGTATATGGCATAAGAAAGTGGTCCAGTTTCTATCTTTTGTATGTTGCTGTCCAGTTTTCCCAACACCATTTGGTGAAGACTTCCCATTGGATATTCTTTCCTGCTTTGTTGAAAATTAATTGGTCATATAGTTGTGGGTGTATTTCTGGGTTTTCTATTCTGTTCTGTTGATCTATTTGTCTATTTTTGTGCCAGTGTTTTGATTGCTATAGCTTTGTAATATAACTTGAAGTACAGAATTGTGATGCCTTCAGCTTTGCTTTTCTTTTTCAAGATTGCTTTGACTATTTGGGGTCTTCTGTGGTTTCATGCAGATTTTAGGATTGTTAGTTCTAACTCTGTGGAAAATGTTGTTATTTTGATAAGGATTGCATTAAATGTGTACATTGCTTTGGGTAGTATAGACATTTTAAAATGTTTGTTCTTCCCATCCATGAACATGGAATGTCTTTGCATTTCTTTGCGTCATCTTCAATTTCTATCATCAGTGTTTTATAGTTTTCAGAGTAGTAGTATTTCACCTCTTTAGTTAGGTTTATTCCAAGGTGTCTTACTACTTTTGGTGCAATTGTAAATAGGATCAATTCCTTAATTTCTCTTTCTGCTGCTTCATTATTGGTGTATAGAAATGCAACAGACTTCTGTATATTGATTTTGTATCCTGAAACTTTACTGAATTTGATCATCAATTCTAGCAGTTTTTTGGTGGAGTCTTTCAGGTTTTCTATATAGAGTATCATGTCATCTGCAAATAGTGAAAATATTACTTCTTCTTTGCTGATTTGGATGGCTTTATTTCTTTTTGTTGTCTGATTGTTGTGGCTAAGACTTCCAGTACTGTGTTGAATAAAAGTGGAGAGAGTGGACATCTTTGTCTTGTTCCTGACCTTAAGGGACCTTAAGGATTTCTGCATTGAGGATGATGTTAGCTGGGGGTTTTTCATATATGGCCTTTATTGTGTTGAAGTACTTACCCTCTAAACTTACTTTGTTGAGGGTTTTTATCATAAATGGGTGCTGTATTTGTCAAATGCTTTTTCTGCATCTATTGAAGTGATCCTTTCTTTTATTGATGTGGTGTATCACATTGATTGATTTGAAAATATTGAATCACTCTTTGAACCCAGGAATAAATCCCACTTCATCATGGTGAATGATATTTTAATGTCATGTTGGATTCTGTTTGCTAATATTTTGTGGGGATTTTTGCATCCACGTTCATTACGAATATTGACTTTTAGTTCTTTTAGTGGTGTTTTTATTTGGTATTGGTATCAAGGTAATGTTGGCCTCATAGAATGTATTTGGAAGTTTTCCTTCCCCTTCTTTCTTTTCTTTTCTTTCTTCCTTCCTTCCTTTCTTTTTTTTTTTATTAGTTTGAGAAGAATAAGTATTAATTCTTTTTTAAATGTTTGGTAGAATTTGCCTGTGAAACCATCTGGTCCTAGACTTCTGTTTCTTGGGAATTTTTTGATTACTGATTCAATCTCTTTAATGGTAATCAGTCTCATCAAATTGTCTATTTCTCCCTGTTTCAGTTTTGGTAGATTACATATTTTGAGGAATTTACCCATATATCTCTTTGGTTGGTCCAATTAGTTGGCATATAGTTTTCATAATATTCCTTATAATTCTATTTCTGTGGTGTTGGGTGTGATTTCACTTCTCTTATTTGTGATTTTATTATTTTAGTTCTTCCTTTTTTTTCTTGATAAGTTTAGCCAAGGATTTATCAATTTTATTGTTTTTTTTTTTCAAAGAACCAGCTCCTGGTTTCATTGATCTGTTCTATTGTTTGCTTGTTTGTTTTTGTTTTTAGTTTCTATATCATTTATTTCTGCCCTAGTCTGTCCTTATTATTTCTTTCCTTCTGCTGGTTTGGTTTCATTTGTTGTTCTTCTTGTTCTCCTTTTTTTTAAGTATATATTTTTAAAGATTTTATTTATTTATTTGTCAGAGAGAAAGAGAGCACTAGCAGGGGGAGTGGCAGACAGAGGGAGAAGCAGACTCCCTGTTAAGCAAGAAGCTTGATGCAGGACTTGATCCCAGGATCCTGAGTTCATGACCTGAGCCAAAGGCAAATGCTTAACTGACTGAGCCATCCAGGCATCCCGTTCTTCTTGTTCTTTTAGGTGTAAGGTTAGGTTGTTTATTTAAGATTTTTCTTGCTTCTTGAGATAGGCCTATATTGCTATAACTTCCCCCTTAGAACTGCTTTTGCTGCATCCCAAAGGTTTTGGACCACTGTGTTTTCATTTTCATTTGTTTCCATGTACTTTTTTATTTTTTCTTTTATTTCCTGGCTGACCCATTCATTGTTTTGCAGCATGTTATTTAATCTCTGTGTATTTGTGGTCTTTCTGGACTTTTTCTTGTGAGTGATTTCTAGTTTCAAGAAGTTCTGGTGAGAAAAGATGAATAGTATGGTTTGAATCTCTGAATTGTTGAGGCTTGTTTTGTGGCCTAATATGTGATTATTGTCATGTTCTGTGTGTACTTGAAAAAAATCTTTTTTTTCCCTGCTGTTTTAAGATAGAATGTTCTGGAATATTTGTTAAATCCACCTATTCTGGTATGTCATTCAAAGTCATTGTTTCCTTGTTGATTTTCTGTTTAGAATATCTGTACATTAATGTAAATGGGTTGTTAAAGTCCCCGATTTTATTGTATCATTATCAATGAGTTCCTTTGTTTGTTATTAATTGTTTTATATATTTGGATGCTCCCAAGTTGGGGGCATAAATATTTACAATTGTTAGATCTTGCTGAATTGATCCCTTGGCTTGGAAAGTTTCTGCTGAAAAATCCACTCATAGCCCTATGGGAATTTCCTTTGTATATAACTGTTTTCTTTTGTCTTGCTACTTTTAACATTTTTAATATTTTATATTAATATTTTAATATTAATATAAATATATTGATATAAATAATATTTTAATATCTATATTTATAATATATTTTGTATTAATATAAATAATATTTCAATATTAATATAATATGATTATATATAATATAATTATATATAATATAAATTAATATAAATAAAATTAATTATATTAATATATTAATTATTTTTAATATTTATTTTTAATTTTTATATTTTATTTTTTTTATTTTTTATTTTTTTAATTTTTTCTTTAGCACTATATTTTCCATTTTAATTACAATGTCTTGGCATGGATTTACTTTTGTTGATTTTGATTAGAGTTCTCTCTGCCTCCTGGATCTGGATTTCTTTCCCTAGATTAAGGAAGTTTTCAACTATTATTTCTCCAAATAAGTTCTCTGCCCCATTTTTTTTTTTTTCTCTCTTCTATTTCTGGGACTCCTATAATAGAAGAGGTCCTATAGTGCCCTGCCATGTGGTGTCTCCTGTTCCCCAGACACTGGTATTTCCAGGAATGTCTCTAATGTGGCTGTGTGAGCTCTGCTGCTGTGTCCTGGACACTTTATCCTCAGGCAAGCTGTCTACAAAGGGTCTCTTTGCCTGTTGTGAGCAGTGTTTGGTCCCTGGTCTGAATGCGGTGAGTTTTTACTAGGTGTGCTTTGGTCTGCTTGTGAAATGAGACCTGTTGCCACTGCTACCAGAACTGGGGCCTCATGCAACTCTCAGGTTGAGAGACATAGTATAGGCAGGGGTTTGAGCTGCTCTTCTAGGTGAGGGGGCCCACTGCACTGGGACTGAGTCAAGGATGACTGGAAAGGGTGGTTCTTCCAGAGTGTGAGGTTGTGGAGCTTGGTGTAAGCAAGTTAGGCAGGGAGTATAGGTGCTGCACTGATATCTGTAGGTGGCTCTGTGTTTATGTTGACAGACAAGGAAGGGAAATGGTACCTGCCAGTTTCTTTGTTCCCAGAGGAATCTTTCTGTGAACACTGTCTCTCTGGGATATGCTCTGAGATGAGCAACTAATCCCCCCACCCCCCACTATGTGCCCTAGGAGCTCTTCAGATTGCTGTTTCCATCCTGTATGACTGTAGGCTGTTTGTCCTGCCTCTTCTCAAAGAGTGGCTCCAATGTCCTCTGAGCACTCCCAAAGCCAAGCATGTTGACCTTTAAAACTCCAGGCTTTAAGCCCCACTGGTTGCAAGCACTTATGAAATTCAGCCCTTCTCACTTTCCAAGCCGATTCCCCACGTGGGCTCCCCTGTGTACTAGTTTGTTTCTTGCCCTTCTCTGTGACCATGATTCCCCGCCTACAGATGGTCATGATCCTTTTCTCTCCCAAGCTGAGTCTCCACACTTCCTAGCTTCATTGATGTGACCTCTTCTCTGTCTTTAGCTGTGAAGTTTATTCTGCCGGTCTTCAGATCTATTTCAGGAATATTTAGGATGATTTGATAGTTATCTAGTCGTATTGGTGGGATGAGAGTCTAAGGTCCTCCTACTCTGCTGTCATCTTTCATAGCAAGTTAAACCATTTTATTGGGATATGATTAACATATAAAAGATTGTATATACTTAATGTATACAACATGATGAGTTTGGAGATATATATACATCTGTGAACCTTCACTACATTCTCACCTCCAAAGTTTCCTCTTACCATCTTTATTATTATTATGTTAATTTAAGCTAATTAATTTATTTTATTCTGACCTTGAATGTGCGTGACTCTGGCCCTGCTTCATCAGCCTCACCCTAATCCTGCCCTGCAAGTCTTATACCCAAACCTAGTTGATAAGTTGAGAAATACACCTAATCTATGAAGGTCGTATTTGAGGAATAAAATATTTTTGAGCAAAAATCTAACTAAAAAATAAACAGTGTATCTAAAAATTTCAATAAATAAATTATGTCTATGGGACATATGAATGATAGAATGAAAATTTATAATAAGAAGATGTTTCAGGAGGAGGGAAATATGCTTATATAAATAATGACATGGATAAAAGCCCCATATGCAGATTTTAAGGTCAATTTTCAGATAAAATGCCAATTAGTTTGATGGAAAAAAAAAGGGACAATATTAAGTAAAGAAATAAACATTTTCTGGAATAATTTTTGTATAGTTGCCAGAATCCACGAAGATTGTTATTTGGGAATAGTAAAGATCCATTAGTGTAACTACACAAATTTTGTGTTAATGAATGACCTAATGAAGGAGCTTTTGTTAAAAATATTCTGTTGGAAGAGACACACTATTAATACTTTTCACATATCCTTAGTGAATATTCTGGAGTATTATGTTTAATTCTGATGAAGTTGTGTCTTATTACTAGTAATTTACTGATTATATACTACTTCATTGAGATTTTTCCCCTAATACACTATATAATGATTATGAATTATATTGTACATAAAACAAAGTTTGTCTTCTTTTTCAAACAAATCAAGACTTTTTAGTCATTTGGAAAAGTTGGAAAATATCATGGATATGTAAAAAAAAAAAGAACTATACTTTTGATTTGTAAATACTTACATAATAATTATATATTTGTTTATGTTTTCATTTATTCTTTTAAAGTTGGTACTTTCTTGTGATTTTCAACATATTTTGTTTCTTGCAAAATTGAGGTGAGATAAATAATTATCTTGATGACATTTTAAGGAATGATATTTTTAAGATATGGATAACATTTCTAAGGCATATTAAATTTTAGGTTTTGTAAAATTTTTTGTGGAGTGGAGCTAGTTAATTTGCATGTTTAATTAAATTACAGATCTACAATTAAAGCACAACAACAAAAAAATCAAGGTATTTTGGTTAGTTTGCTTATTGTCTTTTAAAACACACAAATCTCATGCTCATAACAATTTATATCTATTTTACATTTTCTTACTTGGTCTCAAATGCCAACTTTTGTTTTGTTACTACTTGGGATACTGAATATATACATATGGATTCTTATGATACTCTATAAACTAATTTCCATAATAGTAATATTCTGTAGCTTATCAACACAAAATAATTTCTTTAAAACTACATCATCTTAGGGGTGCCTGGTTGGCTCAGTCAGTTAAATGTCTGCCTTCATCTCAAGTCATGATCCTGGGGTCCTGGGATTGAGTCCCATGTCATCCCTCTGCTATCTTACTTCTCCACCTCTTTCTGCCTGCAGTTCCCCCTGCTTGTGCTCTCTCTCTGTCAAATAAATAAATAAAATCTTTAAAAAATTTGTATCATTTTATTGGTTTTGCTTACATGTTTTATATTATAGCTCCTTCTCTGAAAAGTCTTCCACATATACATAATATATTTATTTACATAATCTTCATCTAACAGAAAATATAAAAGGCACACTTATGATTGATATTCAGCAAAAGCTTTACCTTGTTTTCCTTAAAATAGTTTAATATTATTGGTCAGAGTTGTCATTTATATGCAATTGTGCTATATAAGATGACAACATTTATTATGTTGAAGAATAACTTTTAAATAGCTGACACAATTCTTTAGTGATAAATCACCAATAGAAAAATAGGTCTTCCATTTACAAGCTTAAGAGAAGATACTGACAAAGTCTTAAAATATTTAGTTTATATGTGTTATGTTTGAAAACACTAAAAGAAATTATTCTACTTAGACATAGTATAAAGTTTCACTGTAATTTAAATTTTTTTAAAAAGTGCAGTGTAATGCTGATGATATACTTTCCAAACTCATATGCTTCATTTTTAACACTTTGCATTCTAATTCAATAAAATGAAAATCGTGATTTTAAGTAGTTTTTTTGGGATTTTTTATATAAAAAAAGGAGATTTTTCTATTTATCAAATGAGCACGTTTTTACTATGTTTAAAAAAGTCATATAGTTGAGTCATAACTTTAAAATCCATAGTAATGAAGACAAGTGCCTGATAAAACAGACCCATATTAAAGTGGGCAGTATAAAGAATTGAAGTTATTTCTACTAGATAGGAGCAAATAACCCCAAAACCAATTCAAAATGGTGCATGGATTGTTATATTTTATAAACAAAGAGAAACCACTGATTTTAATTATTACAAATATTATATAACTATACTTGGTATATATTTATATTTATTATTTTTTAAATTATACTTTTTTACAAGATTTATTTATTTATTTGAGAGAGAGAGAGAGAGAGAGAGAGAAGCAGACTCTCTGCTCAGCAGGGAACCTGACACAGGGCTCAATCCCAGGACCCTAGGATCATGACCCGAGTTGAAGGCACATGCTTAACCAACTGAGCCACCCAGGCATCCTCATTTATATTTATTATTATATCACATTAATACTCTGTATTAATAATAAAGGTGCTTACTTTATGGAGATATACCCATTCCATTAGGTATTATTTAAATTTTCAGATTTTAGATTTTTTAATATTAATTAGTCAGTGGGAAATTATTCCTATTCACTCACCATTTCTCACATTTCTCTGCTTATATGTTAATGCATAAACTATTCCTTTTATTTTTTTTTCTCTTTTAATACTTAAGCACCTCATGTTTTTTCTTTTTTTCATTTTCTTTTTTGTTGTTGTTGTTGTTTTATTTTCCTAATAAGTAGAAAATAATCAAGTATTAGGAATGAGTCAAATATATGTTGATTGAGTCATAAAACCATAATTCCATTTAAAATTGTGACTTTATTATCCTTAAATTTATATACTCTAAAATGTTACTACAGAAGATGTAGGCTAAATTTATCAAAATAGTGAGCATATCCTTGAGATATACCTCTTGAGTCTGGTATCATGGACATGATATTAATAACATCAAGTTGATGAAGTGATATTATATTTTGAGATGAATTCTGGAATGGGATCCTAAGGGCATACAGTTAGCAAAAACATTTTTTCAAGAAATATTAATTCTTTGTAAGAATAGTGTCTGTGGCATTTGAGCCATGACCCACTTCTTTACCATCCTGTACCAGCCTATTCTGATGGAAGCCATACCTCTGTTAGGTCCATGGTGAAATACAGCATTTCCACAAACTCCAGCTCCCAGTTTAAGGCTACTGTTTCTCCTCATGAGGAGTAAGATTACAGAAATTCTCATCTCCCTAAATCTGTTGCAGAGATGCTATTTCAGGCAAGAACAGCTGAGAGGTCTGGTCTTTCTACCTTCACTGAGGGCACAACCTCTATCCCAGATGGGGCAGGCTAAGAATAATCAGACTCATGTCATTATTGCCCTAACTCTCTGGTAAGGCTGCAATGGCTTATCAATTTTGCTCTGTGACAGAGTCTGGGTTTAAGAAAAGAAACTGCTGAAGCTTCCCCCAAGAATTAACTTTACTTACAACAGAGGGTGGGGAAGTTCAAGCTTAAGGGCATTCTCTAAAACAATTGGAATTTTGGTGGTAGGTTATTAAAAGGAGGCCAGTTGTTCCAAGATATCAACAACTTAAATCATAGGCTGACTAGAAACTTATTAGAGAGAATTAAGGAAAGAGAAGATAAGAACCCTTTTGGGGTTTAAACAAATCTCAAAGACCAGCATCAAAAACCAAACCCAGGAATGGATCAAATATAATCAGATTAGATTGTAGAACAATATAACCTCAGAACATTGTTAAATACAAAAGTATAAGCAGTTGGTAGCTAGTAGAACCTAAAAGTTGGGTATAATTCTAAAGTGGAAAGACAGCTTTACAAAGAGTCAGGGAAACAGATCATCAAAGAGAACACTATTAAAAACACTGTTATCCCAAGGTGACTGCACACCTAAGGCTAAACCTTGAGAGGAGTAACATCAGCAGCTTTAGACAATGAGGGAAATGTATTTAACTAAAATAGTCCAGCCTAGTCACAAATAAATAAACAAGCACACATTACCAAAAACAACTCTGAAAAGTTAAAGGAGGAAGTTACTAAAAATACATTATCTAAAATTTCCAATTTTCAACAAAAATTATGAGACATGCAAAGAAACAAGAAAGTGTAACCCATCCACAATAAAAAGCAGACAATAGAGAATGCCTTTTGAAGGACCCAGAAGACAGAGTTAAGAACAAAAACTTCAAAGAAATTATTATAAATATGTTAAAAAAATAAAAGGAAGTAATATTTAAAGAGGTAAAGCAATGTTTAAAGAGGCAAATGAGACATGATAATGTCTCATTAAATATAAAATATTAATAAGGTAAAAATTATTTAAAAATAAATTGTAATTTTGGAGTTGAAAAGTACAATAACTGAAGTACAATAACTGAAATAAAAATTCAGAGATATAGAGATATAGAGATATTCAACTATAGATTTGAACTGGCAAAGAATCAGCAAACTTGAAAATAGGTAAATACAGATTACGCCATCTGAATAATAGGGAGAAAAAGAATGAAGAAAAATAAAGAAATGAGGAATACTCTTTAATGTATCAATATTTGCACAAAGGAATATCATGAAATGGGGAGACAGAAAAAGGAATAGAAAATATATTCAAAAAATAATGGCTAAAACTTCCCAAATTTGATTTAAAAAACAACCCAAACAATAATCCACACATCTAAGAAAGTCAATGAACCCAAGTAGCACAAGCAAAGAGATAGAGCTGCAGACAACTTAGAATAAAAAAGTTGGAAGACAAAGACAAAGAGAATATCTTTTGAAGGCATCAAGAGACCCATAGCACAAAAAAAATATATATTTGACAATAATCACACAAAGAAGATTGCTGGAAGCAAAACTGTAGTGAATCAAGGAAATGAAACCAGAAAACATACACTTGAACTCTTTCTTTTTCTTGGTTCTTAAAGACATGAAATTATATAAAATAATAATTATATAAATATATTGCTGAGATATTAACATATATGGATGAAATATTTGCAGGGATAATAACACAAAAATGGAGAATATAGCTATATAGTAATTCTATGTTTGTATCTCACTGGAATAAGCTTAAAATCTGAATAGATTCTGATAAGACATATATGGTATGCTGCAGTGAAATTACTAAATAATAACTCAAACGTATAATGAAAAATCATTAAAGGAATTTGAATGTTATAAAAAATATTTACTTAATGTAAAAGAAAGCAGAAGATAAATAAGGGGACAAAGCCACTCAACATATAGAAAACAAAAAGTAAAATGTAATGCAAAATCTAACTTTACCAATAATAACATTACAATGTGAATGGTTTAGGGGTGCCTGGGTGGCACAGTTGGATAAGTCTCTGATTCTTGATGTCAGCTCAGGTCATGATTTCAGGGCCATGAGATTGAGCCCCAGGGTCCTGGGCATGAGGCCTGCTTAAGATTCTCTCTCTCTCCCTCTGCCCTTCACCATTCCCAACCCCTTCTCTCTCTCTCTAAAAAAAATAAATAAATAAAAAAATTAAAAGTAATAAAATAATAAAATAAAGTATGATGTTTAAACAATCTAATCAAAAGGCGAGATTTTCAGACTGGATAAAAAAATCCAGCTACATGCTATCTATAAGAATCATACTTTCAAATTAAAGACACAAATACTTGGAAAGGTAAAAGATGGAAAAAGATATCATGTAAACAATAACCATAAGAAAACTGGAGTGGTGATACTAATATCACACAAAATAGTCCCTTAACCAGAAATACGTTACCAGAGATAATAGAGACATTTAATAATAATAAGATGGTCAATCCATCAAAAAGATGTAACACTTAGAAACACAGGTTCACCTAAGAAATGAGCCCCAAATTATATGATACAAAACCTGATAGAATTGAAGGGAGACATAAAAAATTTAATAATAATAGTTGAAGACTTCAATATCTTATTTTCCATAATTGGAAGAACAACAAGTCAGAAAATCAACAAGGAAATAGAAGACATAAGCACCACTATAAGCCAAGTAAAGCTAACAAACATCTATAGAATGCATAAGTATTTAAACATATATTTTTCACAAAATGAAATATTTTATGACATTATATTTTTTCAAGTATTTTTCTGCTGCATAGATAAATTGAAGACTCTTTCATGTAAACTCTCTTTTCAAGGAGGCATTTTTTTCAATACTTTGCTTTTATTTGATTGATCTCCATAGTGGATTATTTCCACTAATATACTAACTTTTCTTCTACTATTTGTAATATTCTTTAAAACCCATATAGTAAACTTTTAATTTTAAATATTTGGCTTTCAATATCCATCAACTTCACTTGGTTTATATGCATAGTTTTTCTTTCCTTGCTGAGATTCCCTATATGTTCTTTATTATTAACATATTTCCTTTAAACAAATTTATACTAACTGCTTTAAAGATCTCATTAACTATAGATTATCACTGACTTGCAATAGTTCAGTCTATGATTTTTCACCTTCATAGTGGCGTAAAAGTGACACACAGTAGAAATTGTACTTTGGATTTTGCATTTTGATCTTTTCCCAGACTAGCAATGAAGAGTACAATACTTCATTGTGATGCTGGGTGGGTGCAGCTCCCAGTCAGCCATGCGATCACAAGGGTAAACACATTGTTCTGTACCCATACAACCATTCTATTACATTTTCAGTGCAGTATTCAATAAATTACATAAGATATTCAATACATTTTATAAAATACGTTCTGTTTTAGAAGATTTTGCCCAACTATAGTTCTGAGCCCATTTAAGGTTGGCTAGGCAAAGCTGTGGTATTTGATGAGTTAGATGTATTACATGCATTTTTGATTTACAGTATTTTCAATTTATAATGGTTTATTGGAACATAGCCCTATTATAAGTCAAAGAAGATCTGTATTTCTATTCTTTGTTTGTTTTTGACTATGTGTCACGTTTATATTCTCCTTTACAGGCTACAAAGTTTGATTATATACAGGACAATACTGATGATATGTTGTAGTCTTTTTGGATTCTTTTATTTTCCTCAGGACAGTATATATATGTATGTATGTATGCATTTTCATATCAGATAGTTGATTTCACTGGTCTATTTCCCTTGCAGTCAGCAGTAGCTAAAATACTGACTCTGTTCTGTCTTCCACCCGTCGTCTTCTATCATTGTTGTTATGAGCTGAATGTTTGTGCCCTCCAAAATTCATATGTTGAAATCTTAACTTCAATATGATGGTATTAGCAGAAAGGATCTTTGGGAGATGATTAGAAAATGAAGGTGGAGTCCTCATAAATGGGATTAGTGCCCTTATAAAAGAGAACCCAGAAATCTTTCATCCCTTCCACGATGTGAGGATGCAGCCTCATGATAGCTGTCTGCAACCAAGGAAGTAGGCCTTCACCAAGAACCCAAATATGTTGGCACCCTGATCTTTTACTTCCAGTCTCCAGAATGGTGAGAAATAAAATTCTGTTGTTTTTAAGACACCAATTCTATGATACTCTGTTTTAGCAGCCCAAGCTAAGAAAACCACTCTTACATATCCATGTGAATTTTAGGAATTAGTCTATGTTTTGAACAGAGTTTACACCAAGACTCTTTCCTTTCTAGAATTCTCTCCCACTATCTAGGTGCCTCTGTAGTCCTGAAGTCTGTCTTGTTTTTTAAACAAGTCACACTATGTCTTCTAATTTAATTCCAACTTTCCTCTATCATGAGAAGTGAAGTTGTCAAGAGATAAGTTGCAGAACTACATAGTCACTGATGGTAGTTTTCTGTTCTTTTTAATGTTCTACATCCACTTTCCAACTCTCTCTTGAATTTTGTCACTTTCTTGGATTACAAGTGTTTTTAAACTATATTTTGTTCAGTGTGTGTGCGTGTGTGCGCGTGTGTGTGTGTGACCACAAAGAAGTGGTTTTTTTTTAAGATTTTTTTTTTTTATTCGACAGAGAGACAGCCAGCGAGAGAGGGAACACAAGCAGGGGGAGTGGGAGAGGAAAAAGCAGACTCATCGTGGAAGAGCCTGATGTGGGGCTCGATCCCATAACGCCGGGATCACGCCCTGAGCCGAAGGCAGACGCTTAACCGCTGTGCCACCCAGGTGCCCCAAGAAGTGTTTGATCAAGCCACTCTACCACTATCAGAAGCAGAACTCTTGAACTCTGAAATAAAATTTCAGTGAAAATTATTCAATTTTCCCCAAATATTTGTTCCTCAAACATTACTATATATTAAGGGTCTCATAGCACTGATTTAGACTCTGATTATCAGTTATTTCAAATACAAACAAACTGAGACACTGATTACATACAAAATCATTTGCCTTGGCATATTTTATGTCATCAATATCATGGGATGTCCAACACTGTCTTTATAAAATTAATTTTGTCAAAAATTAGTTATGCTCTCCCCTTTCCATTCCTCCCTCCCTCCCTTCCACCTCTCCCTCTCTCTTTCCTCTCTCTCTCTGAATGCATTTGTCATTGCTTTGACAACTGATTGTGCCATAATTTAAAAAAAATGCAGATTTCAAGGAAGAATGCAATTTTTAACTCTTTTCTGTTATTAGAACCGAAGTTTGCTTCTGGCTGGAAATTGTTTTATATTTTTATTATATCAAAACAAGAGATCGCTGTACTTTAATTGAAAATTACTTTGGAACTTTGATGGATTCCTGCTGATTTTGATAATTTTGATAATATTTTATAACATATAGTGCCATTGTAACTACAATGGATATAACAGGAACAAAAAGAGTAATTTTGAGGTGCTCATTTTTTATTTTTAATTTCAAAATTTTATTTTGGCTTGTTTTACAAAGAAGTTACACTTATAAAAATATTTGTAAATATCCATATTATCCATTCCTAATTCAAGAACTATTCATTATTTATATGTATGGCATTCTGAGGTCAATATTTATGTTACCCCTTTTATCAAAAGATTAAATGAACCATTTATTAATAATTTGTTTAGTTTCTATGAATAGAAGTCATACTACAAGACAGTAGAAGAACTTGGAAAAAAGTGAAGATTTAACACATATAAAAATATCACACACTGTAATGGAGCTTGTTGTAATAAAAATTAAAAATTAAAAATAATGGAAAAATGACATGACAATTTATATTCTGTTCATTCAAGGTTGCCTAAGATCAATTGGCCAATATTGTCCTTTTAAGAAATGTACACACTTTCAAAGTATATTTTGAAGAACATAATGAAATATCCAAAAGAATCAATACAATTTTATTTCAAATAAATGTCATATATACATGCAGAGTTAAATCATTACTTTTCCTCTGATATCACAGAGCACCCACTTGGTAGATCATAGTCCTAAGGTGAGCACCACCCACAGATTAAAAACTGATACAGATAAGCAGCAAAAAACTAGTCCATGACTTATTGTTCCATAAATATTATTATCTGTCAGTCTATAATCCTTCTCTGTTTCATAGAGCTTTCACAACTGGCTAAAGTGGTACAATTGTGACATTGATGTTTCAGTAATAACATTTCCTGATTTATTTTTTCTTTATATAATTTTTATATAGATTTGAAATAAAAGTTAGTCATTAGAATTATTCAGAAATGCATATAGATGGAAGCTGATATCACTGAGGTATTTTTTTTTAATTTTTTTTTAAGAATCAGGCAAAGCATTACAATTACAGAAGTATGGTTTTATCTTATATGTTCTATGATGAGTACAGCTGATATTTAAGGAGCACTATAATCATTAAATACTGAGGGACAGAAGATGGTTAGTTCTTTATATCTATTATTAGAGTAAAATGTTCAGAAGGGTACATCAGACAATGTCTATAAAAGAACATCATTGACTTAGTACTTAAATTTTTCATTAGAAATTTACCATAGAAAGCAATCTTTATGAGTACTTAAATAACCACAGAATGGAAGACATTCTTGTCATTCACGGAAGAGCATTTAAATTTGAAATGAATTTGAGAATTTCCGGACATAATCAGTGTTTCTTAAATTAAAAATTAACAGAAAAAGATACAATGGAGAAGAAAAACAAACAAAAAATTGGCAAAACAGTATCTAGAAGCAATATACTGAATATGAGTTATCATTAACCACTAGTTACTAACATTAATGCAAAAAATAATGAGAAATATATACTAACAATATAGAAATAACTATGTAGGAAATATTAGAGTATCATACAATTTTAGTTAGTAACTTTCATAGGTATAATAAATATCTCTATTCAGTTCTAGTTTCTAAAACTTGAGATAAATTATTTGGGAAAGTACAAAGGAGAGTAATTAAAAGGATTAAATGATTAAAGTGAAAAATATTTATTAAGATTAAGGGATTTCAGATTATTCAACCAGAAGATGAATAGTTTCTTGATAATGATAGAATACCTTATATCTTTTACAGAGAAGCTGATCCTTTATGCAAACTTGAGCTTGCATATCTGTTTATAATTAGTATTGATGCCATGACTGATTGTGCTCTAACTAAAAAGAGTGGCTGTAGCTGCAACAAGAGAGAACCATAACAATGATGAAAACTAGTTGCTCAAAACCCACACTGTCTGCAGGCATCTATATGTCCAGTGGTTGGCACAACCACCTTAAAGTCTCTTTATCAGAGCCTTGGAGCTCTGGTCATCCAGAGTGGACTCTGAGATAAAAAGCATTTTATCACTCAAAGAAGCATATTCTTTCTCTAATATAGGTCTCAGTCTAATGACAAGCTTTGTGCAACCAGTCTTCATCATCTGAACCATAGAACATAGAAGATTATCCGAGTGACCATTCTTTCAGTGCGCTATGAATGGTACTAGTACCATACTAGATGCATAGGAAGTTTTCATTATATGTAATGGATACCGTAAGGACATTAAGGCTGGATCCTCTTTGGATCCCTAGTGGTGAAATTCTAGGTTTCTAGGCCATCTGCATCTTCCTTCAGGTAATCCATAATCATTTGGATATTGATCCTAAGGGTTTAGGGTGGGGGTGGAGGAGATGGCTCTGAAATGAACTCTGTCCCCTCCTTATTCTTTGCTTTTCCTTCTAAAAAAGTGGGAAGAGACA
Organism: Ailuropoda melanoleuca; assembly: GCF_002007445.2. NCBI lineage: Eukaryota > Metazoa > Chordata > Mammalia > Carnivora > Ursidae > Ailuropoda > Ailuropoda melanoleuca. The sequence continues at coordinate 127,856,210 of NC_048220.1, read as the reverse complement.
AACTTATTTTCTCTTGTTTTCTCCTCTTGCACCCCGCCCCCCCCAACTCTCTCTTTTTCCCCCAGAGACTTTCCCTATGTCATTTTCTCTTTTCTCTGCCCAGAAGGGTAGGTTTGGGGTGGAGACCAGTCTCCATGGATCTTAACTAGTGGAAGTGTCTGCCTCAGTACATTTTTTGAAGAAACTCTATGATTCTGAGTTGCCCACAAATGACTTTTGATAAAGGAATTTTAAAATAACTAGGAATTACTGATAACAAGAATATATTGGTTTAATATTGACTTGAAATTTTGAAAATATTAACCCTGTAAAGCAACAATTTAAATATAATTCTGAAGCATTCTACAACTTATCTAAACTTGTGAAGCTCTGTATAAGAATTTTTACATAAATGAGTTGGTGGGACCCCTACAAAATACCATGCTGATTTTAAAATATATCACATTTTGAAAATATTTCAAAGAAACAGAAGACAAGCTTCCGTGCATTCTGTCACTTACAACCTGTTTGACCTTGACAAGTAGCCAATTCTCTTTGAGTTTTGTTTTTTTCTTCAATAAAATAGGAATAATGACCTACTTGTCTCACAGTATGTTATTAAAATCATAAGGCACCATTTTTGAAAAAGGGATATCACAAGTTATAAATTACTTTAAAAACCACATCATTTTCTTTAGACTTCTATCTAAGGTAGAAAGTCTCCTCTTAAGCATGCTTGAACATTCAGTATCATTTTATTTGGAGAAACCACCGGTAATTAGTTAAGATGTTAAGATTTGGAATTCATTGTCACAGCTTGTACCTTCTAAGCTCTCACCCATATGAACTACACTCATTTCCTCTGCACAGCTTGACCTTTTCTAATTAATGCACAGGACTGCCTAACTGCAACTTGCATTGACATGCTGTGCCTATCAGGAACTGAAAAAAGTTCCAGCTCTATGAATTTCCGAACACTTGCCTTAGAAAAAAATGTATCTTCAAAATTTTAGTTTGTGGGATAGTACCCAAATTATTCTTAGCTAATTATTTCATAATTTGCAGAAGTGAATATTATCTAGTCTATTTCTTAATATTCTTAAATTCATGCTAAAAAATTTCACTCTTTAAAATTATCCTTTAAAAATGGTGGATACATTTATTGTTTTCTAACAAATGAGAGTGATACATTTAAAATAACAATCTGACATTAAAAAATTGTTGGGATGACATAATAAAAAGGGATAATCTAAAGCAATTTTTAAAAAAAGATTTTATAAAAAGAGAGCACAGAGGGAGAGTGAGAGGGAGAAGCAGACTCCCCCCTGAGCAGAGAGCCCTACAGGGGGCTCAATCCCGGGACCCTGAGATCATGACCTGAGCCGAAGGCAGACACTTAACCAACTGAGCCACCCAGGCGCCCCAATTGAAAGCAATTTTAAATAATATATCTCTTGTATTTTCTTTCTTAATTTCTTTTTATTAATACATTCTTTGCATAGAATTCATCTTTTTTTCTTAGTATTCCACAGTCTAGTAAAAGATTGGATTTAATTTTTAAAGAAAATTGATTGAAGGCTCAAAAGAAGTTACAACAAGGCATAAACCACAATTACTACACAAGTTCAGGGATCTTTAGGCTCACTTAATGAGTTACTTTTCTGAATTTCCATATGTTGTAAGCCAGCCTATGTGTTTCCACCAAGGCCTTTCTGGCATCTCTCCTAGAATTTAGATCAAAAATACTCATGAACACCAAGTTATCAGAAAGCAAGCACAATTCAGAAATTTTCTAAGTACCTGTTTCTTTCCTCTACATTCTTAATACCAACCAAAATTATAATAGATAACCCAAGAAAATGCACCAACCGTAACCTATGACTTCTATTATTCCCTGGAACATCCGTGTGTGCACTTACAGTTTAAGAAAAAATTCAATAAATGAATGTCTCTTCAGGGGAAAAAAACACCAGGCTATAATACTAAGTTGCTGAGAGCTGACACTTACCGTGCCCTTTCCTTAGAAAAACATCCACAGCTGGGAGAGAGATACCCTGAGAGTAGGCAGGGAGGTAATTGCCTGCTATTTTAGATGAGATCAGCAAATTTCAAAATAGAAATATTAGTACCAACAGCTTATAAGGGGAAGGTGAATTTCCCACCTAATGTCCAATTCTCTTTTGAAACGGAATAAAATGGTAACAGATCTTTAGATGGAGGGAGAAGGGAAAAAACAACTTTTTCTTTGCATTTGGATTTTCAAAGCTTGAACATTTTGGGAAACTGTTCATATTATATTTCTAAGGAAAGAAATAGGTAATGGAACAGTATACAGAAAAATGTGATTTAAAAAATAGTCTCCCTCTCTCTCTCTCTCTCTCTCTCACACACACACACACACACACACACACACACACACACACAATAATCCACATGTCCTGGTATGGACAAGTAATCACAAGTCTATGTATACAAAATTAGTCATATTTAATGTTCACTTAAAAAGGACTTGCATCCTCAGAGGCATGCTTTCCCTTCCTTGGAACGGCTACCCCTGAAAACCTTTCCTTAGTGCTTGCTTTTAGATGTCTGCTTGAGAAGACCCACATGAGCTTACCGTACAGCTTGGCCTCTACAGTAACTCTGTGGCTTCTGCCATGATACTTTTCTCCAGCTCAGACCTTCTGAGGACTGCCCCTCAGAGACCACTGAAGGACCCTCCGAGAAGCCACTGCTAATGGTGTCCCTTGTGAAATCCCAGTTCTATGACAAGGGTATTGGATTGGAACTCTCTCAAAGCTGCCATTCTCTAAGGTGAGAGAGTGGTGCTGAATTGCACGTAGAGCTGGTAAATTGGATCTTTCCACAGCTCCCACAAATTATCACTTGGATTTCTAAGCGACATTGTGCATTCCATTGCCAAATTCCAAATTCCATTCCAAATTTGTGAAAGCAGAATTTTCAGCTTTTCTTAGTCAATCTTTTTTTGTAATGTCAACCAACCAATGAAAATACTAAGAAAAACAAAAACAAAAACTATCCTCCAAGAAAGAAAAGAAAAAGTTTATTTTCTAGTTAAACCACAAAAATTCTTTAGGCAGAAAGCTATAAAGATCTATATTCTATCTAGACATGTGCTGCTTTTTTTTTTTTTTTTTTTGTCTCCTAACACCCTTCCTAAAAAAGAGAATTTTTGAAATAAAAATAAAATGTCAGTTTCAGTCTTAGGACATAATCTGACAAATATCATATTACTAAACCACAGTATACTAATATCTGTATTCAAATTAAACATGACTTCTATTCCTACTCTGAAACAATGAATATGTATTTGCTTTGAATTTATATAACAAATGGCCATTTCTGTTGTTTTCTTTTTCCTAAAGTAATAAAATGATTTTCTCAAATCACAGATTAGAAAGAATAGTGAGAGGGAAAGTCTGGAAAAAATGCAACAGATTCTAAATTAAAACAGTTATCCCTGAAATTATGGAAATAAGTACAATATATATTTATTTTTAAATGTCCTACAAAAAATACCCATACATTAAAATGATAAAAGAATGCTATTAAAATGTGATTGCATATTTATATTCTTAAGGATTGTGAAAATGTGTATGGGGAGAGGAGCGTTTGTGCTTGCTTTATACGGATCCTGTCTTATATTGCCATTTAGCTTTTGAAGCCATGGTACAGTGCCAGGGTGAAGGATGCACACTCTCAAACTGGAGTTTAAATTTCAGCTCTAATTCTTTTTTTTTTTTTTAAGATTTTGTTTATCTATTCGACAAAGATAGAGACAGCCAGTGAGAGAGGGAACACAAGCAGGGGAAGTGGGAGAGGAAGAAGCAGGCTCATAGCGGAGGAGCCTGATGTGGGGCTCGATCCCATAACGCCGGGATTACGCCCTGAGCCGAAGGCAGGCGCTTAACCGCTGTGCCACCCAGGCGCCCCAGCTCTAATTCTTACTGCACAAACACTGCATTGCATTCTTTGGGTCTCTGATATCTCATCTGAAAATAGTTATGGTAAAATAGTTCAAAGGTTTTTTGCATAGTTGGCTAACTTAATATATGTAAAATTTTAATTACTTGGAGATTACAAAGTTGGAGATTATTTGGAAATTACAAAGATGATGGAATTTACTGCCTGGGTGCTTAGGTTGGTGTATGAACTTATGGTGAACCTGGTCCTCCACTAACTACTATTTGAAGATCATTTTTTGTGCACTCAAATCTTTTCATAATTCTGAACATCTGGAGTATCTCTGGGTTGAAATGTGGTATTTTTTGCTCTGTCCTTAGAGAAAAGTGAAATTAAATGTGTATGTGTTCAGACAATTTTAGAAGTGCCTATAGAATTCTGTTTTCATATTAATGCATTTCCTTCTAATGTAGCTGTCATGGTGATGTTATTTCTGATACTCTACATTACAACCCAGCACTCATTCCGCCTCACATGACCATATGTTTATCTGATAACATACAGACCGCTGCAGTTATGTCATTATACCCTCTGAAGACATATGCTTCCTTTTTTCAGCAATTAGTACAGGATTCTCTGTATTGACTTTCAAATAAACTTTTTTTTTAACTTTTGCTTTCTCTGTGAATTTTTTCTTCTTTTCATTAGGCTGCATTACCTGATATTCTTCAAATCCTTAACCTGATCAGGCAGAGGCCTCTCTTGGGTACCATTCCTGCAGTGATCTGCAGTTGGCTAAGTTCTGGATGGGAAACTGAAAACCCCAAGGAGCCTCTGCTTGTCCAGCAGAGCAGCTAGAGCTGTTCCTGGTGTTTCTCCCATTGGATTCACTCTTCTTAAATTAATTAAATGAGGTTGGAGTTACAAATAGGGCCCTCCCTGCTCAGCCACTCAGCTGGGAAACTACTTTGCAATAAAAAATCAAGACAGGTAAAATAAGAGTGATCTTTTATGTTTGTTTAATAGTTTCTCAGGAGACATGACTAAGAAAAGCTGTGATGATGCTTAGGGGTAAGAGAATTGGTAAGAAACAAGGCAGAAAAAGAATGCTACTTTTTCTAGACTCTTCAGCTTTATCTGTGTCAGCCAAATACTCTATGTAGCCTGTGGTTTAAGATCAATTCACTGTGGCATATATGAATCTGCAAAAAAAGGAGAAATTTGTCAGGAAAACTAAATACAGATACACGCAAACTAAGTGAGGAACAGTAGTAGCGAGGACTGAACACATGATTCTGCTCTAACAGCAGCAACTAGTAAAGGAGTTGATATTTTCATTGGTGTTTTTGTTTCCAACCATATCAGCAGAGTCATGCCCTTTAAGCTTTGGAGTTATACCAACCCTTTCATTTGAGAGTAAAAACAATCTAATGTTTTTTATTTTGTAATATTACGTCAGTGAAGCCATGGTGAACACCATTCCTCTGATGACTGGCATATCCACATAATTTCATGTAATTACTTTTGATTTTGACAATAGATTCATTTTTTCAGTCTTTCAAATCTGTGAATAAAGGCATCTTTGGAAAACGTTGCTGCTTCCTAGTTACTTTGTAAAATATATATTCTAAATTATTACAAGGTAGGTCTGCATATACAGCTTATAATATTTTAAGTGTCTATCTTCCCTCTGTCCCTATTCCTACTAGATCACTTCTCTTTAGCTCATTACAGATATTCTGTGCGTGTAGGTCTTGGTGTGTAGTTTGGGTTATTCTGACTTTTTTATGTATATAGAAGGAAGTGGGAATGATAAGAGTGGGTAGTTTCATGATGGACAAATAATCTTGTAGTATTTGGGTTCAGTTCTTATTGTAGCTTATTTTGCTGATAATCAAGGATCAGAATTTCAAAGAGTGAGGGAAAATAGAACACATTAATAGGGATTAGAAAATAGAACACCATACAGGGATTCTACAACACACACACACACACACACACACACACACACACACACACAAATAGAGCAGAAGTCCCAGACAAGTTGTATGGCACAGACACAAGAAAATAATTGGGAAAAAGGTCAGATATTGAGGAAGATAAGTGTGCCTCTAGAAGGCAGAATGACTTCCTGGGTTGGGCTTCTAAGAGAAGTATGTGGTGGAAGCAGGACAAAGCCAGCAGTTTCACAGAAACTTGGACCAAAGCCACAGTATGCAAATGAGCCACAGATCTGTTGGGAAAGGAGCTTTTGTTTGCTTGTTTGTTTTTGTTTCAAATTTGTATTTAAATTCTAGTTAGTTAACATATAGTGTAATATTAGTTTCAGGAGTAGAATTTAGTGATTCATCGCTTACATACAACACGGAATGCTCATCACAAGTGCCCTCCTAAATACCTATCTCCCAAGAATCTCCCCAAGCCCACCTCCTCTCCAGTAACCCTCAGTTTGTTCTCTATAGTTAAGAGCCTCTTTTGGTTTACCTCCTTTGCTTGCCCCCCTTCCCTTTTGCTTTCAGGAAACAAGCCAATTATCAGGGTGAAACTCACATACTCCCAGAAGTCATAAAATTATATTTAACTTAGAAATAATGTGGATATCCATCAATAGGGCAATATTTGAATAAATTACAATGAAAGGAGAATTATGCAGCCATAGATAATAATTTGGTCCATATGAGTTAGGTTATATGCAGAATTATGCAGCCATAGATAGTATTTTTTTATCCATATCTGTCAATATAAGTAAATGTCTAGGATATTTTTCCCCCAGTGGCAAAAAGAAACAAGTTTAGATGGTAATACTTTATACATATAATTACATTTTTGTAAAAAATTTTCTTTTTTTTTTTTAAAGATTTTATTTATATATTCAACAGAGATAGAGACAGCCAGCGAAAGAGGGAACAAAAGCAGGGGCAGTGGGAGCGGAAGAAGCAGGCTTATAGGGGAGGAGCCTGATATGGGGCTCGATCCCACAACACTGGGATCACACCTTGAGCCAAAGGCAGATGCTTAACCGCTGTGCCACCCAGGCGCCCCTGTAAAAAATTTTCTTAAATGTGTCTGTGAAGAGTGAAGGAAAGATTAAAAAAAAAAAAAAAAANAAGAAAAAAAAAAAAAAAAAAAAAAAAAAAAAAAAAAAAAAGGAAAGGTGTGGGACAATAAATTTCAGGGCCTGAAATGTATCTCCTTAGTGGGAAGGTAAGAGAAAGTTGGCAAATTATCATAGTAGGAGTGCATTCCTTATTAATAAAAATTACTTTTTTAAATTTAATAAAGATAATGTGAAAATATTAAAAAAAAACAAATATCTCCCTGATTTCATTACTTGCTTTTAGCTTTATTCATGGTCATTGTAATATAGAAACAGTCAATTTCTTAGCAGTAAATCTGTCAAGCTTTACTTTCCTTGGATTTTATGTTTTAATATGACTTCAAATTATTTCAATATTAGCATTTTACACTTGGGTTTGTTTTGCATAATGGAGGGACACACCTAATATTTGACTATAAGTAATTGTCTCAAACCTCTATACTCTTTGCATTCAAGTGACATTACTCAAACATTTTTTTTCATAATATTTCAAACTTGAACCGTATATTTCTTACTCATATTTTTCAGGTATCACACTGGGGATGAAAATTTCAACATATGTATTTGGGGGGACAAAACATTCAGTCCATAACATTGCCATATATTTAAAAGTTCTGAGGATTATTTAAATAACCATTGAATTTTTTTAAAAAAATGCATAGTCTTACAAGAGGCATTCTTTTAAGAGTATCAGAAATAATTTTATATTTAATTTATATATTCTCTAAAAATTATTCATGTTAAATTTTATGTGGGTGGTGTGAAGGGGTATGTGTGTGTGTGCATTTTATTAAGGAAAGTTAAGAACTAGGGTAGAAAATTTAAATGATTTTTATGGCTAAGGGTATACTCCTACTGTTTATGATTTCTCACTTGGAGGATTATTAATGAATATGAAAGGGTTACCAAATTGAATCTTTAATGATCTTTTATAATCTTCAGTTTTAATTCTCTTTGTGGAGTTGTAATTTATATTTTATTATGCATTAAAATTAATAATAGTACATTTTAGACATTTGTTACACTTGGGTTAATATAATTATGTCTTCTCTATAACAAATGTTACCCACCACATTCCTTCAGCTCCCATCACCCTATAAAAAATTAAGTGGTGTTTTTAAACATATATATATGTGTGTATGTGTGTGTGTGTGTGTGTGTGTATAATCTTTTTATATAGGGTAAAGTTTAAGTTTATGTTATAAAACCATGCATAGTATTCTTTCCTTGTGTCGACAATATAATCAACTTCTAGTTCCCATTCAGATGAATTAGTTCTTCATAAGCTTTGATGGGGATATCACTTAGTAGATTGATGTAACTTCAGTCCATTACATATAATGGTGGTCAAATTAATTCACTAAAACTTTGACCACATTCTAGATAGTAAACAAGGAAAAATTAATCAGCTTGGTACTGTGCATCATATTACACTTAGAAGTGAATCATATGAGTGTAAATTATGCAAATTATGCCTCTACCATTTCAAAATAGTAGCAACTATACTGTACAGTATAACCACTGTAAATTCTATAATTATTAAAGTGTTCCATTATTCACTAACTCTGTAATAAAAACATCAAATGGTCATAATAAATTGTGCAATCATGTACTTCATAACTGGAGAAACCATACCTTGATACATTACTTAATGAAAGCCGTTTAATTGCAACTATAAAAAATAAAGGTATTGCAAATCTGTTTGGTCAAATAATCCAGTAAAATAGGTTAACAACACAAATATAATTATTTTGGTAAATTTTAGTCTATTAAAATATCAGTAGGGAAGATATTATGAAATTAAAACAAAAGCATAAAATATTTTAAATTGTGTTTGGAACATATCTCTATTTACGCCTTTGATTCAAAACCAAAATTTTGATGGTTTCCACTATCTCTGACTAGTTAACTTTACTTCAGACATATATAAATGGGACGGCCTGGAGCAAGTGGAAAGGACAGCAGAATAGAGTCAAAGGCCCTGTATTTTCAGATTAAATTTGTCCCCTGTTTTCTGTAAAACTTTCAGCAACTTACATAATCAAATGTAATGTTTTTCTTAAAGTGTAAACAGAAATAGATGGATAAACTTAAAGTCTGGATAAATTGCAGAATGGTAGAATCGAGAAAAACATGATTTCCCTAAAACTCTTGACAGACATCCATCAGAGAGTAGAGTGTTTTAACACTATTAACATAAAAAAGAATACCAATCAAATTTTGCTTTCCACATTGCCTGTTGCTTTTTCAGGATCAAATTGTAGTTTGAACATGTGTTGTATTTTTATAACACTAGTGTTTCATTACCATCTCCTGTCATCCATCCACCCATCCATTCATTTATTTATTCATCCATTTGTAATAGAACTTTATCCTGAAATGTTGTTTATGCTATTCTTTTTGAACATTCATACAAATGCTATTCTACCCACATTGCCTGGAGATGTATTATGATTGACTTACTGAGAATGCAGAGATAAAAGCCTAAATACTGATAATTTGATTGCCTAAATAGACTCAAAAATCAAAAATAAAATGCCACATGAATAAAAAAATAACATATACTCTTTTTAAAGGAAAATAACGGAATGTCCTCAGCTATTCCTGCAGTCCTACTGGAGACAAGCTGATAGATTGATGGACAGGGAGATTTGAAGACAATGAGATGAGTCATGGCATTAGATGAGGTCAGGAGCTTCAAACTATAGCATTTCACATGGTAATAAAAGGAATAAAGAATAGATGAGTATAGCCTGCTGACCAAGATCCAATCAGCCTCAGAGAATCTAA
>NC_048220.1:127522908-127546320 GCF_002007445.2 Ailuropoda melanoleuca | reverse complement strand
GCTTCTTGAGGTGAGAATATAGAAACTGCATTTTAAATTTTTCTATTCTTTTGAGTGAGGCTTGGATGGCTGTGTATTTCCCTCTTAGGACTGCCTTTGCTGTATCCCATAGGTTTTGGACCGNCAGTATCCCATAGGTTTTGGACCGTTGTGTATTCATTCTCGTTGGTCTCCATAAATTGTTTAATTTGTTTTTTGATTTCCTGGTTTATCGAGTCATTCTTGAGCAGGATGGTTCTTAGCCTCCAAGTGTTTGAGTTTCTTCCAGGTTTTTCCTTGTGGTTGAGTTCCAATTTCAGAGCGTTGTGGTCTGAGAATATGCAGGGGATAATTTCAATCTTTTGGTATCGGTTGAGACCTGTTTTGTGTCCCAGGACATGATCTATTCTTGAGAATGTTCCATGGGCATTAGAGCAGAATGAGTATTCTTTGGTTCTGGGGTGTAGTGTTCTATATATATCTATGAGGTCCAACTCGTCGAGTATGGCATTCAAAGCCTTTGATTCTTTGCTTAGTTTTTGCCAGGGTGTTCTGTCTATTTCTGATAGTGGGGTGTTGATCCCCTACTATTACTGTGTTTTTATCTATATGTCTCTTTATTTTGGTTAAGAGTTGGCTTGTGTATCTTGCTGCTCTCCTGTTGGGAGCATATATATTTATAATTGTCATATCCACTTGTTGAATACTTCCTTTAAGAATAATATAGTGCCCTTCTGTGTCTCTCTCTATGGCCTCTAGTTTAAAATCCAGTCTATCTGATATGAGAATTGCTACTCCAGCTTTGTTTTGAGGTCCATTTGCGTGGAAGATGGTACTCCATCCCCTTACTCTAAGTCTGAATGCATCTTTGGGTTAAAAATGAGTCTCTTGTAGACAGCAAATGGATGGGTCATGTCTTTTTATCCAATCTGCAACCCTGTGGCGTTTTATGGGAGCATTTAAACCATTAACATTGGCACTGAGAACTGAGAGATAGAATTTTAATGATGCCATGTTGCCAGTAAAGTCTTTGTTTGTATCAGTTGTGACTTTCCGCTCTGTATCACTCCTGGGGCCTTTTTACCTTTATAGAACCCCCCTTAACATCTCCTGTAGGGCTGGTTTCGTGGTTACGAAATTGGTTAATGACTGTGAGCCAAATTTTTTTGAAAAATTTCAAAATAAATTTTTGAAAATAGTTCTAAAAAATGCTATATGAATAAAAGTTATATGACGTAAACTTTTAGAATATACCCAGTATAAAGAAAGCATTTCTCTTCTTACTTTAGCATGGTATAGCAATTTTCTCCTTTACCTGGTCACAGTTCCTAATACATTTTAATTAATATCTTCCTTATCTCCTACAGATGAAGAATTACTGTGTACTTTAATGACAACACTTAAGAATGCATTCATCTATACTTCTTATCAAAATATCTTTCTTATTTAAATACTTCATATCTTATTTAAAATATTAATTCTCACAATGTAACTGTGACATTCTCAGTTGGAAGATTCAAAAATATATATAAAATAGGATATAACTTTAAAATCCTCTTCGCAATGGGGCACCTGGGTGGCTCAGTCAGATAAGCCTCTAACTCTTGACTTTGGCTCAGGTCATGATCTCAGGGTCATGAGATCCAGCTCTGCATCAAGCTCTGCGCTCAGCGCCAAGTCGGCTTGCCCTTCTCCCTCCACTTCACCCTTTCCGTCCACTCTTTCTCTCTGTAAAATAAATAAATAAATAAATAAATAATTTTTAAAAACCTCTTCCCAGCAATGTAAAAATGCACATAAAATAATTAGCTTATATAATCCATGTACCCATATATTCAAAGAACATTAGCATCTTTGTTTTCATAAGAAACTATTAGATTTAGACAGAATTCATTACTTTTACTCTGCATGACTCTTGACACTGTATGCAATCAACAGTAGATTTAAATATTTGTAAATAAATACTGAATTCTTCAAAATTAAGTTCTGATAGCAATGGTATCCTTTTATTTGAATAATGTGAGTGCATTTACCAGTTAGGCTAGTATAAATGTCTAGTGTAACTGCTATTGCTCAAAACAAAATACTTGAGCTTAGTCCAAAGCAACCACGAGATAATATAATTGGAGGGATGCAAATATAAGCAGCGGAATTTCAGAAGAAATTCTCACAGAAGAAATTTCTTACAGAAGAAGGCACTCATTTCCAGCAATAGAAGGTCCTCGAAGTTAGTGTGTTAAAAAGAGGATCTCCAAGGTGAATAACTATTGTTTTCATTATTTTCTAGATGTTGAGAGAACACTAGATTGATTTCCTTGGGGGTACAATGCATCCCCGAAAATGAAATTGAAAGGCAAATGTCTGGATTTGTACAAATGGATATCTACTAGAGAAGATACTGTTTTAGATCAGTTTGTTTGTTCATTGGAGCAAATGTGTGTGAAAATGACAATTTCACTTGCTCATTAAAATGACCTTGAGGAAGTTACCTAAACTTACTGAATCAGCTTTCTTGTGTAAAACATGGAGAAAATATTAACTATATAGATGCCCTAAAAGGTGAAAGAATGAGACAAATATTTTTTAAAAGCTTTTGCTAAGTCCAATTTAGACTTAGATATGCATGTGTAACTCTATATTATAGTAAACTTCAAATGTATAGCTGAAAGATAACTAATCTATTCAGAAATGAACATTTTTAGAAACTCAACTTTCACACACACACATACATACACATATATATTCTTGTGTTTAATTTTTGTTCTAAAGTTATATATTCAGCACAAAAGGATTTAGTTCTTTCTTCATAAAGCTACCACTTTTCCTGCAGTTCCTCATGCCAAAAATCTTGCTACAACTATGGTCTGTACTTAATGAGCCAATAATTAACAAAAAGAAAATTATGGATGTAAAATCTGGTATTAATACTAAATACAGTTGGATGCATCTACTTATTTAATTCTGCTGTTTAGTCAAGATATTTTTATTTGGAAATCAGGGAAATTGATCAGACCATCTGAACCCAAAGGGAAATTTGTTGTCATGTGCATTCTGAAAATCCTGGTAAGTTCATTTCTGGCATGAATGCGTGATACAAGTACTCTTAAGTTGTGAATTTCTGAGATTTTTCCATCTTTGGATAATGTTTCCTCTAAGATGAGATTTATTTATCTATTTACTTTTTATTTGTTTATTTGTTTTTAGTCTTGAGAAAGTTAGGGAACATTGTTTCAAGAATTCTAATCTTTCAGCAGTCTCATTATTTGAAGACTTCAGACGATGTCCCCAGTGTTCTATGTTAAAACCTAGGGAAAACATCACTGTATTTATTTTGTTATATGGTCATCCCTGAACCAGTACATTTGTGATTATGTTCACTGGGTCACATGCTAATCACTACAGCCATTGGGAAGTGTCAATGTTCCTAATAAATACCTCCCCTAACTACATTGATTGGGATAGAGGTAATCTTCCAAATGCCATGGAGGAGGTTTTTATCATAATGAAATTGACAACTGATGCTGGGCAGCAAAACATCAAACATCCATTTTCATATACACCTTGGCTATGAAACAAATACATCCATCATTTTACCAGATATATAATCTGAAAAGGAAACTACCACTACTGCAGATATCTGGTCAAAAATTTTAATAATCAGTATGGTATGGGTAATGACGAAATAGAGAAGAGGCCATCCATAAACAATTGTTGTGACCATAAAGCATATTGACAATTAGACAAATACATATCAAATAATATTATTTACTTACTGAAAAGAAAGCAAATCAGAGTTATACCAAATTTGTTATCCTGGCCCAAGTCCAGAGTTTCAGACTGTGTCCATGTGCCTTGGTCAATTTCATTAACTCATGTATAAAGGACAACTTACAACCACTACCAAAATATCTGCTATGCAAAGTTAGAGCAAAAAATTGAGTATTACAATAAAAATTCCCATTTAGAAAATTAGTTTCAATAGTTAATGGCAGATTTTAACTCAAAGCATATACCGTATCATAATGCATAAAGACTCCAAGTATAACTTGATATGGCATTTAATAGACCAGACTGTTTTTTGCTGCTCAGAGTTTTGTTCTCAGAAACTCTCTCTCTTCACTGGCATGTACTTGGTATCTTCCATTTGCCCTTCCTGATCTACTTCACATTTGTCACTCTGCTTTCTGTCACACTAAGTTCAGAGTTACTACACTATCATTTGCAGGGACTATCCACCCTTGCATAGGTTGAATTGTGACTCTATAAAGATATAGTGAAATTCTACTACCTGGTACTTGTGAATGTGACTTTATTTGGAAATAGTGTTTTTGTAGATGTAATCAAGTTAAGAGGAAGTCATACTAGATTAAGGTGAGCTCTGAATCCAATGGCTGTTGTCCTTACATAGAGAGATTTTGAGCCAAATAGAGACACAGAGAAGACACAGGGAAAGAGACCATGTGATAATGGAGGCAAAGATTAGGGTGATCCAGTTATAAGTCAGGAAACACCAAGGACTGCCAGCAACCCTGAGAAGCTAGGACACAGGCACGAAGAAGATTCTCCCTGAGAGCGTCAAAGAAAAAAACAACTTTGCTGAAATTCTAAATTTGGACTTCAAGCCTCCAGAACTGTGAGAGAGAATTTTTTTTTTTTTAATGGCATCCAGTTTGTGGTAGGTTGCTATGGTAGCCACAGGAAACTAATACAGCACCCAAAGTTTTAGAAACTATCCCCGGATTTCTTCCACTGTGGAGGAGGCAAGCTGCCTTTGAGCAAGAGCCCAACACTGGGGACTCATATAAATCCTGAGACTATTCACTGAAGCCTGCACCAGAGAGATTTTCAGCCATTAACCAATGACATTCTCAGATACAAACTGAAGTTACTGTATAATTACTCAGCTTTTGTTGATCTTCAGAGATGCAAATGCCATGGTGCTCACCAGTCAGAGTAGCTGTAAATTAAGTATTAACCCAAGTCCTTCTAGCGGTGGATCCAATATGACTGCAGATTCACTACATAGTTGTTTCTCCTATCTCAGAAAATATAGTCAGAGTAGATGGACTTAGTATCGGACTAAGTCCCCACATTGGTGCACTAACCTTTGGAGTGATGTTATAGACAGGAATCAACATGTAGAAAAGGCTAGTTAGAAGCTCTTAAAACCCCCCACATCCTACAAAGACAGTGAACCATAGCAGGTGAACTATAGAGAATTTCTATTACCACCAAAGGCTTGAGGAATGCGAAGTTGATATTTACTACTTATCTCCATTTAAATCTTTTCATCAGTGCTAAATCCAAATAAGTCATAAAGAATTACAGTGATATCATCATGCTATTCTTGGGTGTTGATGCTAATTATAACTTCTCCTCCAGATGTGGTGTCTTTATTGAAAGAATGCAAACCCTAGCATCTATTATGCAACATTTTTCCCTAATTTCCATCAGTAAGAAAAAAATATTAGTTTATACTAGGTTAAGATTATACTTGGTGTCTTGCCAAAGGACCATGTCAATCTTCTTTCTCTTTATGATAGTACAGTTGAAAAGAGTGATCATCTAAAACACCTCATGCAAAAAAGAAATTAATAAATAAAAATAAAACACTTCATGCAGAGGAATGACAGGGTCCCCCTTTTCAGAAAAGAGGCTGTTTGCACCACTCACCATGAGAAAACGGCAAAAGTTTTGGTGCATCTCCTTGGATTTTGGAGCAAATATATACTACATTTGGCTATGTTGCCTAACCCATTTATCAGGTAACCCATAAGGCTGCCAATTTTGAGTGGGTTGTGGAGCAAAATAGGTCTCTGAATTAGGTTCAAGCTGTGGTGCAAGCTGTCTTACTTTATGATCCAGCACATCAAATGGTATTAGAAGTATCCATAGCAGTAATAAATTCTGAATGGAGTCTCTGGTGAGTTCTCTTTGGAGAATCACAGCACAGACCAGCAATGCTTTGGAAGAATGCCAGGTTTTAGCTTCCTAATAGCCCTGGTAGAAGCTAAACTCCTGACCAGGAGACACCAAGTCCCTATATTACTATGACACTCCAATCACCTTCATAAACACAGTATATAAGATGAATTAAACCAACAATTAAATGTGCTTAGTAGTGCTGAAGTTCAAGGTAGATTATATATCAATTTTTATACACTTATTATATATATGTATATACATATACATATATATATAAATTTTGCCCATGTATATCCTGAGAACATACATGTATGTTCTGAGAACACAAATATATGCATATGTAGATGGTTTAGACCTCCATGGTACCTGCTCTAAGTATTTTGCCACCTCTCTCTCTCTCAAGCCATACCTAGGTTCTCATGCGGAGTTGCTTATGGGCTATCCTTATTTATACGTGGATCTGCATTATATTTCAAGTCCAGCTGAATATGTGTGGCTGCTGCATGGTGATACTACTTGGGTTGTTTTGAATGACTTTAGTGACAGAAAATCCTTCCAGTAAGCAGATATTTGGGTGAAATATCTGATCCAGTCTATATGGAAATATAGATGACCTGAGATATAGATATATCCCCATATGTATCCTAGGCAGTGTCTAATAAGTTGGCCAGCTTGACTATGAATCATAAACACACACACACACACACACACACACACACACACACAACTGCATTAGTGTGACAAGGAGATCTGAAGAGATAAGAATGGGGTAGGACTTTCTGTATGGGCACATTTTGTAGAGTTATTTATATCCAATAAATAGGCCTGCCAGGGGGCAACTAAAGCGCAGGCTCACGAATTCAGATATGTAGAGTTCTCACCAAGGTTTCTCTCCCCAATACTACTACTAAGTATGAAACCTGCTAACATCGTAGTCCAATGCTGTAACCCTGATATGCCACAATTACTGTGGAGCAACTAGCCGGCTACCTTGTGGTAGAATGAGCAAATCCTTTTCATCGAGGATTGGATAGTGTTATTTTTTTTCTCATAAGAATATATATTTCAGGTATGGACTTGCATTCCCTGGCAATAGCACTTCTATCAGCATTACTAGCTATGAACTTGAAACAATCCTTATCTATTGCCATATTGCCTTACTCAATATTGTTCCTGCTCAAGAGATACATTTTGCAGTATAAAAGATGTAGACTTTCACTTCTGATCAAGATGAAGCAAAAGAGACCAGATTTATCCTCCTTCAATAATAAACCAAAAAAAAAGACAAAATATAGAAAATAGCAGATGAGTGGTTACCTGTTGGGTATGCGATAAAAAGAGACCTGAAGAAGAAATTACAATGGGGTGCAAGAAAACATACATGGTAATGCTTGGATAATTCATTGCCTTAACTGTGATGATGGGTTCATGGGGGTATCTATCTATCTGGGTATCTATCTATCTATCTATCTACATGTATATATATATATATATATATTTGTCAAGATGTTTAATTTAAACATGTATAGTTTATTGCATTTCATTCATACCTCCATGAAGTTATTTTTGAAAAAGAAATGCTTGTGCCATTGAATTTACTAATATTAACTTGTTCTTTATCAGCCAGAAGCAGAAACCTGGTAGAAATATGGAATGCCTTATTGGAGGCTAAATTATGATACCAAATGGAAGATAAAATCTTACAAATGGAGTGACCAGTCTACATCACATGGTATATCTTTTAAACCAGTGACCAATATATGATGTCCTCTCCCCCAGAGACAAGAACCTCAGCCTTGAGAAGTATGGGGTGAAACTGAAATGAACCTTTTTCACTATGACCTTAATAATACAATCACCAAGTTCTGCCTCCTGTCTCTGAAAAAGATTGAAAAACCAAGTGACCAATAGATGAATGTTTCCACCAAGAAAAGTACAGGAGCAGATGAAATGCAATTTAAGATTGCCTTATAGTCACTTAGCTGAGAGTGTAACTGATTCTGATTATGAGGGAAAAATTGGTTTCTGCTACATAATCTTTGGGGTCCTGGTGATTCAATGAGATGCCACGTAGTATTCCCTCATACTACATTATTTACCAATGGAAGACCATATAAACCAATCAGGCAACATCAGCAAGCACTCAGATCCTACAAAAATAAAAGTTCACTTTACCTGACCAAGAACCCAGTCCAGCTGAGTTGTTGGCAGAGAGAGTGAGAACATGGAATTGGTATCTGTAGAATGAAGTAACACATCCGCATTTAGGTTTCAAGATTACCTACCTGCAAAGGTGAATGTTGTGGCAGTTATGATTTATGTTTAACAGTGTGTCTTTTCTAACTTTCTCCCTTACCTCCCTTATATCTTACATGAAAATACCCTATATGAAAATATTTGGTGGTGGCTAGTATTTAAGTTTCCTAGAGGAATTGATATTACTTGGAAATGACACAGTAAATGATAGAACTTCATGGATCCCTTTTGCTGAAATCATGAAATTTCTACTTTATGCTTGTGTTTTTCCTACAACTCAAAGATAGTCAAGTTTGAACTATTTACATAGAAGCTATACATAGAATACTCTAAAGATATGTATGAGTAGGCTTTTTAAAAAAATCATAGACAACGGGATGCCTGGCTGGCTTGTTGGTTAAGTGTCTGCCTTCGGCTCAGGTCATGATCCCAGGGTCCTGTGATCGAGCTCCACATCAGGCTCCCTCCCTCTGTCTGCTGCTCCCCCTGTTTGCGTGCTCTCTGTCTCTCTCTTGCTATCTCTTTCTGTGAAATAAATAAGTAAAATCTTTTTAAAAAATCATAGACAATGTATACATGTCATGAGCAATTAGCATTACATGTTAAGTCATTTAAATGGATTTGAATTATTGACAGTTTTACTTTATTTATATATATAACAATTCCAGTTTGTTCATTTGTCTGAATAAATTTTTGTCCAACTATTTATGAAATTAGCCTGTTAATTGAATCACTGATAAGAAAAAAATAAATAATGATTTATCTGTGTATACATTGTACTAGTTTTACTACTTTTAGTTGAATTGATTTGGACAACTATTCTGGCATTGTATAGAATCAATTCCGTGTAAAATCTATGCGAAAGTTTTATTTTGGAAGAAATTTACCATATCAAAATTTATTTGCAAGTCTGTGAACCTATAATCTGAGATATATATAAAGCATTAAATTTATTATACTACCATGTATTTCAACAATTTTTATCAGTTAATGCTTTTAGTAACATTTTGTTTGTTTATTTTTCTCTGAGATACATGGAGAGCTACTACTTCTCTTTCATTGCAATTTTAGCATGCATTCATCCTTTAAAGACCATGCAGGTTGCTTAGCAAAGGAAGCTTTGTGCTGTCAGTCCTTTATCACAGAATAAGTGCTCATGTCTATCTTTACATGTAAACAGCGGAAGGACTAATCCTGCCTTAGTGTATCAAAGCATTTCAATTCTGTTTCTAAATGATAAGTGGCCTTGAACAAAGAAAGGTATCAAAACCTTCTTACACAATTTGCATAAATAAGAAATGTCATTTAATTGGAACAAGCTTCATGAAACTGGGGCTCCTGGTTGAAGAGATTAAGGTGTGATTTATCATATTGGTGAAAGTCAGTCAGATTCTTGCCAGACTTGATCTGCCATGTCAACTGCCTCTGGTATATTCAAAATTTTCTTTTTCTCTAAATCAAATAAGCCCACACATGTTGATACTATTGAAGAACACCTCTAAAACATTTTGAAAATTTAAGTAAAATTACAAATATTTTAAATGTGTTATTCATATTTTTTCTGTAATATTTAGAAACTTCTAGCAATCAGCAGCTGTGTATTTGGAAATATAATCCTCTACAGATACATTTTTTTCCCCTATTGGAGAAATTCACAGACACTCAATGTTTTTATCTTCATTTAGAATGTGACCTTATTCCTGAGGGAAAATAAAAATGAATCTCAAAACTATGGCCTTGTTTCATTTGGCATTTCAGAAAAGCTGCTCAAAAGCCCCAACTGTCAGAAATTGTGATTCAAACTGCTTAAGTCACTGAGGTCAACAAATACACCTGAAAGGGGCTATAAATGGTCACCCTTTTCCTTGTTATCACTTTGTTTGATGAACACTTTATTATCTTTGAAACTAGCACAAAGACTTAACTGAACAAGTGCTGTCCTAAATTGGATTTGACATATTAGATTCTTAAAGAAAAATTCATGACAGGCATAAGGGATATCACACTGACGATTAAAAGAGAAAAGCTTTTAGAAATATGTAAGTGGGGGGGGGAAGAGAAATATGGTAGGTGGGAAAATATCAAAAATATCTTTTAAAGAATCTTGCCCCATCAAAGAAAATCAGTTAGAACATGCAAAGAGAATTAGCCATTTAAGAGAATTTGCTCCAACACTAAAATCCTTTGTAAAATGTAACATAAATGTAACAGATGATGTAACCAAAAATATAATACAAATTAACAAACATTTACTTTCCTACAAATATTGGTAATGCCATTGTATGAAATGTTCACCTTCCAAGGAATTTTCTCACACATATAAGCTTTGTATGCATATGTATCAAGAAATCTATCTTTTTTTATTACATTTTAGAAACTATGATATAGAATTTCTTGTCGCATTTCCCAAGAAGCAAAGGAAAATGAAATTCATTCATACTGTTTTAATGAAAAATTCATGCTTTCACTTATGTCAGCTTAATTGCGAAGATTTAGAATTTTTAGAGAAGTCATAAAACCAATGTAGTATGAATGTTCTTAACTGTTGGAGCTAATGGTGAAGACAATATCAGTGCATTGTTCATTGAAGATGCTGTGATTATCTTAGAATCATTTATATGAGGATGTCCATTTCTAGTTGTCTCAAAATTAGAAAACGAAAAGCACAATCAGTCTCTCATGATGTTCTTAAAGTTTTAGGGGGAAAAAGAATAAAATATGAAATGCATCTAGCAATGGTGTGAAAAGATTAAAATAGTATTTACCAGAATTTATATGACTAAAGAGGATCTAGTACTGGACACTTGTTCTCCCTTAAATCCCATCTTATTTGTGAAGACTTGTAACTATTTCATAACTATACCTTCCATTTTCAGATTCCCTCTCATTAACATTTACATTTAAAGCCACTAATTTTATTATAATGGATTAATTAGTAAATAATTTTAATAGAATTAATAAATTTGTGAGTCTGCTTTGCTAGACATATTTTTACTCATGAGGTAAATAAAGATCCATTGTAAATACTTAATTTTCCATTGATCTCATTTTTCCCCTATAACATGAAAAATGGCATTCAATAAAATATTTTTAAAGGTCACTGAAAATTCAATTATGAAATCTGGAGAATTATGTGCACTTTCTCACTCTTACTGCTTCAACTATGCACAAGATGAGGAGACTCAATTGGCAAAAAATAGCCCTAAGAGAGGTTCAAGTTGGGCAATGACCATCACCAGCAATTATTTTCTCTTCTTAATAAAAGATATAATAAGAGCACATTTTATTCTTTATAATAATGGTGCTTCGTGTTTGCTCATTAACTATAAACTTATTCATTAGAAACATGGCCACTGTACATGGAATGGGTAAAAGGGGAATGCCAGTCAGTGTACCTGGAGTAGAAGCTAGAAGTTATGTGAAAAAAAAAATCAGTATGTTGGTGTTCAAATACATCTAATTTAATCAGCTGACATCCAATATGTGCTTTGAATAAATGCTAGCAATATTTTCAGGTCATTTCTTAGTAATGAAATACATATCTCTGACAAAGTTCAAAGAGCTTATTTTTCTTAGTATTTTATAGATAATGAATTATCATAAATGTGAAAAAATCAATTTTGAAATACAGTAGATGATAGATGATAGATAGATAGATGATAGATGATAGATAGATAGATAGATAGATAGATAGATAGATAGATAGAAAGATAATAGATGGATAAGCAGAGCTCGTTGACCGCACCTGAAATTGTGAAGTTAAAAAAAAAAAAAAAAACCTTTAATAGCATAGTTTCTCCACCTTGTAAACTCATTCCAACCACTATCACCACCATTTACAATCATTACCCGATAGCCTGAGTCCTTGAAAACAATTATTTTTTGATAATGTAAGGAAGAGTTTTAAATAGCTATATTTTTAATGACCATGACAGCAGGCATATGTAATGGTGATATACTTAAGTATATTTTATACAAAGGAATCTCCTTTTTTTAGTGAATTAATCACACTATAAAAGAAATAACAAAACTATACCTGCTTTGTCAATGTATAATTTAATATATCTGTGTACTATAATGATAAAACTACCTATGAGCTAAATATTTTGTTAGAGTAAGATTAAGCTCAGAAGACTCAAAATTGAAACTTCAAATAGGATTCAAAATAACTGGCTTCTCAAACTGGATGGTAATCATTAAATGATCAATTCTCAAAAGTTGCATGCAATAGAAACATAACATTTATGGGAAAGAGTTAAATAGCATTTTTTCTAATTTATGTAATCAAGCTGTGCAATTTCATTTATTTTTCATGTATTACAATTTTGCATACGGAAATTTGTAGTGATATAAAATAAAGCAGCTCAGTATTAGTTTTAGGCAGTGTACTTAGGAGGCAGGATGTAAACATGAAAATATTTAATTTACATAAATTCAGAACCTGGATTTGGTTTAGACACCATCCATGACATCCTAATTTTTCTGTAGTTTCTGAAGTGTTTTGGAACATTATAAGAATATAGATTTCATCATTCAGCCATATAATGTTCTCCAGTGATAAACATTACTTTTCAAATTTAGCATTAACAATAAATCATAATAAAATATTGTTGAGGGGCGCCTGGGTGGCACAGCGGTTAAGCGTCTGCCTTCGGCTCAGGGCGTGATCCCGGCGTTGTGGGATCGAGCCCCCATCAGGCTCCTCTGCTACAAGCCTGCTTCTTCCTCTCCCACTCCCCCTGCTTGTGTTCTCTCTCTCGCTGGCTGTCTCTATCTCTGTTAAATAAATAAAATCTAAAAAAAAATATATATATAGTTGAAAGTTCATTGACAGTAATATAAACATTCATTTATTGATTGAGAATTATGTGTCAGAAATTATATTAGCTATTTTAGATGAGTATTAGTCTTAAATATAAAGAGTTAAGTTTTAGAGAGGTTTAATAACTTATACATAACAACATGACTTCCAAGTGGCAGAATCTGTATTTAGTTTGTTTCTGAAACTGACATTTACCCCATATACCTTGCTTTTTTTTTTTTTTAAGATTTATTTATTTGAGAGAGAGCGAAAGAGAGAGCACAAGCTGGGCGAGGGGCAAATGGAGAGGGAGAAACAGACTCCCTGCTGAGCAGGGACCGTCCCCCCCCCCACAACATGGGGCTTGATCCCAGGATCCCTAGATCATAATCTGAGCAGAAGGCAGAAGCTAACTGACTGAGCCACTCAGGCTCCCCTACACCTTGCTTTCCACCTATATATTTTCCCTTAAAACAAAGCAAAGAAAGTTCTCTGAATTCTTATTTCACTCCACAGTATCATTATAAGTCCACTTCCCCTAGTAAAAAAGTTCATGGCTGTAAGAATTTTATTTTGAGTGATGTTTGGATTTAACAAATAAAGAACTATTAAATTTGCCTGGTACTTCGATATTCATCTCCATACCTTTATCTATAGATAGATAGATAGATTAGATAGATGATAGATGATAGATAGATAGATGATAGATAGATAGATGATAGATAGATATAGATAGATAGATAGATAGATAGATAGATAGATAGATAGATGATAGATAGATGATAGATAGATAGATGATAGATAGATAGATGATGGATAGACATAGATAGGGAACTCTTGGATTTATTGTTTTGGTAGTGAACATCTTGGATCTTACTAATCTTTTTGTTAACACTTTTAAAAAATACAGGCTCAAATATTATTTTCATTGATTAAATCAGAATAGCATTACTTCTATTCACATGTTTATTATTTGATATTTGACATTTAATTAGTTAAAGACTATAACCAGTTAAGGATAATAGCATAATACATGCATAGCTATGCTATAATCATAGTCAAAGAGATCTTCATTTTCATTCATGTTTTGCAAATCACATCTCATTACTGCCTTATATTTTATATTTTTTGATCCAAAAAGAAAAACTCAATTTGGAATATTATGTAACTTGAAATGTTTTGTGTGACAATGATTTCAGTAGCCCCCTAAGTCTCAGTAAATCAAGTAGAAGTATCATGATGACTAACACTCCATTATTTTCTATAGTTGAAGTAATCCCTCTATCAGGTTTATAAAAGCCCTGGGGCACCTGGGTGGCGCAATCGTTGGGCGTCTGCCTTCGGCTCAGGGCGTGATCCTGCCGTTGTGGGATCGAGCCCCACATCAGGCTCCTCTGCTATGAGCCTGCTTCTTCCTCTCCCACTCCCCCTGCTTGTGTTCCCTCTCTCGCTGGCTGTCTCTATGTCTGTCAAATAAATAAATAAAATCTTTAAAAAAAAAAAAAAAAAAAGCCCTGATATGTTCCTTCTTTAATCATAATCCTTCTCATTGAATACTGCATCTTGCAGTTGCTTGGCTTTTTTCTCTCATCACTGGGACAAGCATCATTACTGCTAAGAACTTCATAAGTTATTCTTCATTTTTTTTAAATCACAATGCAGGTTGAGGAGTGCGGAAATTGTCATTCACTAGGTACCTTCTGGTAATGTAATGAACAAAAAAGGTGGCTGCTGTCACTTAGCCACTCCAGCAGGAATGTGTTTATTCTCTCTGATAACTACAAAGACTTCTAATTTCTGAGAACAATTTCTATCTGGCTCAGTCTAATCACTAAGGACTCTGTTTCATTTTAAAGGGAGAAAACAGTGTTTTGAACGATTTCAAGTCTTATTCTAAAAAGTAAGATCAGTGTTTGCTATATTTTTGTTAGGTTTCAAAATACTTTCCACACTGCCTGAACATGTGGACTGTGACAAATAATACAATATATAACATTACCTTAGACTCTATTAACTACTTAGACTCTGAATTATTTTACTGGATAGTTGCTTTTTCTGTTGAAATCCATAGTCTTTCAGCATTTTACTTCACCAAATAATCTCAGTCTCACTTAAATGTGTATGTGTATTTCATTATTACATTATAGTGGCTTCCATAGACCAGTTCAGAGATAAGCTATAGAAAAAATGTTATTAAGGAACATTTAAAACCATATTCCTTGGTTTCCATCCCCTCAACACTTCCCCACCACACACATACACACACAGTAGACAAAAAGAAAATCCATAAATCTTTATTTTCCCAAAGCTCCTAGGTGGGTCTAATGCAGAGCCTGATTTATAAGTATTGATACAGCATGTATGAACAAACTTCAGGCAACCATATAAAGTAGTTATACAGAAGTTCACCCCATTCCCATTGTTACTAGTGAGAAATATAGTCTGCTAAACTCTAAAAGAATGAGGAGAGAAAGCACAAGTAATTAATTCTAGCAACAAATAAAAATAAAAAAAGCACAGAGTGTGAGCAATATTTGCTGTTGTTTGTCTACAGAAAAACATACTTTACATGCCATTTATGGCTAGTAGGATCTAAACACATTGTAGTTGTGACCTATTTGGATCCTGGGGCAACATAAATGAGAGCAAAATAAATACATTTTCAGCTAAAGAACAGCTGGGGGAATTTATGTCTAAAATTTGCATTTTTAGTTTAGCCTTTTGTGCTTTATGATTAAAGTGTATGTCTTTTAGGCAACATATTATTCAGGGTTGATATCTTACCCAATTTAACAATTTTGGTCAATTAATTACACTGTTTAGTCCATTTATGTTTAAAGCAATTATTAACGTGATTAGATTTCAGTATGTCATCTTGCAATGTGATTTCCATTTGTCCTATTTTTCCTTAACTTTCTTACATCCTGTCTGACTTAATTTGAGTTATTTATTTATTTTATTTTACTAGCCAATTTGATTTTCCTATCGACAGCTTAGATCCCCTTCTTTTTATTATTCTGTCCATAGGTGTTCAACGGTTATCAAGATGTGCACTTATCAAAGACTATTTAGAGTTAATATTGACAATTTACATTTTAAAATTCACATCACATTCTTGACACCTTCCACTTCCTACTTTCGACTTGCCATAATTACTTAATACTTCATCTTTTCCACTCCCATGTCATGCTATTCACTCCCACTTGAAAAAATTCCGAGAAACAATGTAATTCCACTACCTTTTGTCCACCCCTTGAGCTTTTCTGATATGTCTTTTATTCCAGGAATAATACCTCAATGCATAATACTTTGTTTTTACTTTACACAGATATTTGACTTTTATGGAAGTTAATAAATATTAAAGAACTTTCGTCTTCATTTATATGCCCTCATCCTGAGGAATATCATTTAGCATTTCTTGTAGTGCACATCTAGTCATCTCAGTTTTTCTTCATCTGCAAATATCTTATTTTACCCTTAATTTTAAAAAGTATGTTCCTAGTTGAAATTTGATGCCTTTTATTTTTTATTTTTGAGTACTTTAAAAATATCAATATCATTCCATTGCCTTTTGGTTTACATTGTTTCTGATGGAAAGTAACTTTTCAACTTTCTTTTTTGTTTTGTTTGGTTTGGGTTTTTTTTGTTTGTTTGGTATCTTTTCCTCTGGTTGCTTTCAAGGTTTTCCTCTTGTCTTTCACTTGCAATAGTTTAACTGTAAAGTGCCTGGGTGTGGTTTAGTTAGTATTTTTTATATTTGGGTTTGTTTAGCTTTTTATATGTGTCACCTTCATTCATCAAATTCAGGGATTTTTTTACCATATTTCCTCAAATATTCTCCAAATCATTATCTTATTGTCTTCATCATCTAGGATTTCAATTACACACACAGTAAAATATTTGGTATAGCTCACAAATACCTGAGCATAAATTCATAATTCTTCATTTTTAAGCATATTTTAAGATTAGAGCGTTTCTATCAATCTCTCTTTAGAAATGCAGACCTTTCCACCATCTCTAATCTGATTTCAAGATAATTCAGTTAATTTTTGATTTCAATGAATATAATTTTCAGCTCTTGAATTTCTATTTTTTTTTTGTATTCAGACTCTATTTTGGCGAAGATCCCCTTTTATTTATGTAAGCAATTTGTTTGTTATTTAGAGTATTTACCTTCAATATTTTGAACTTCTATTTGAACCAACTTATAATAACACATTTAAATTTTTGTGCTCTAATTCTAATGTCTGGCCATCTGTTGTTGTGTTTCTTATATTTGGATAACAATTTCTAGTTTACTTCCATGTCTAGTAATTACATTTTAATAAACTTGATTAAAAATTTGTTTTTATAGGGGCGCCTGGGTGGCACAGCAGTTAAGCATCTGCCTTCGGCTCAGGGCATGATTCCGGCGTTATGGGATCGAGCCCCACATCAGGCTCCTCCTGCTTCTTCCTCTCCCACTCCCCCTGTTTGTGTTCCCTCTCTCGCTGGCTGTCTCTGTCTCTGTCAAATAAATAAATAAAATCTTTTAAAAAAAATTGTTTTTATATTAATGGGAAAAATTTTAAAAGTAGTAAGAGTTTCTTATATTCACCCTTGATGTCCTCAGTTATTAACATCTTGAATTAGTATGGAAGATTTGTCACAATTAATGAAACAATAATGATCTATTTAGGTTATAACCTAAAGCCAATACATTATTTAGATTGCCTTACTTGTTTTCCCTAATATCCTCTTTCTGCTCCAGGATCCTGTCCACGGTACCATACTACATTAATAGTCATGTCTCCTTAGTCTCATCTTCACTATGACAGTTACAATAATAATAATTATTACTGTCATCATTTTCATATAATTTGCAATTAACATGGTTCATTGCAGAGACTTTAATTGTATTATGTTCCTTGAAGAAATATTGGTTTTTGTTCCAGGAAGCAATTCAATTACTGGCTTTTGTTCCTGAACTTGTTTAGGCCAAGTCCATTCTATGATGTGGTAGCTTTATGGAAGGCTCGGTTCCCAAGCTTCTCTAACTTAGTGACGTTAAACTCCCCTACTTGGGTCTCCCTGAAGTTCTTGGAACTTCATTCTTATGCCTAAGGAGCATTACAGGTATCTCAACCCATGCCTGCAGAGTTATCAGAAGCTAACAAAGTTTCCCCTTTCTGCCCTGCCTGTACCATTCTGCTCCTCTTAGTTTCTTTTATTTCTGTTCTACTCTCAACCATATAGCAGCTGCTGTCTAGTAAGCCAGTTGAGGTAAATTTTCTTGGAATGTCAGCAGCCCAACTTTCAGCCAAGGATTTGTGGGAAATTTCTGTCGTACCCCCTTTCCAGTCACTTTTTCTATTGCCGTTCATTACAAATTGTAGTTGCATCAAATACCCTAGTTCCAATATCTGCTTTCTTAATTCATTAGGACTCTAGCTCTTTATGGATGCCAGTTTGCTGGGCCAGAGGAAAAATATCATCCCCAGGAACGGGATTCAAGTGACTATGATGCTTAATAACTACATCTCCCTTCTCTCAGGAATCACAGTGTGCATTGCCTGTTTTCCAATGGCAGGGATATTAAAGCAAACCTCCTCTTGACAGACCCACACTTCTCTGATGAGTGATATCTGATTGAATATTTTTATATGGTTTTATTATTATGTATTATGGCATGTCTAGTCCGGAATAAGTTATTCTACCCTGGACGAATGCAGGAGTTCTCTGCTCAGCACTTGGAGGAGTGACAAGTATGTTTCAATGTTGAATAGAAGCCAGGAGGAAGAGGAAAGAGGTTTCCTTTGTGTTTGAGGTGCACAGTTTTGATTTAAATAAAGTTATAACATGGCAAACAAGTACAAATTCAGGTTAGAGACCAGGCTGGAAATGCACAAATATCATCCTATGCATATTTTAATCACAGAGCTGGAAAAAATTTTCCAGGAAGTGAATATAGAGAAGATAAAATGCCTAAGGACTGAACCATAGGGGATTCAAATACCTCAAGGTCAGAAAGATACAAAAATACTCCCTAAGGATATACATAAGTAGTGAAAACTAAGGTGAGAGTTTTCCAAATACCCTAGAAAGAAGGAAATAAACTATACTAAGCAAGAAGAACACGGCAGGTATGAAAATGTACCTCTCACGTCTCCTGCTGCACAGCTGACTGCTAGGCCCCACTGCGGTGCTCTAAAATCCATCTCCACATTGGCTCCACAGCCACACCTGACAGATGCTGCTCTGAGCCAAATACAAAGTATGCACTTCTCTGGAGGGTGATTTTGTTTGAAGATTCCCCATGAGCCTGCTGATAAATTCTTAGAACTGCAAAGCAGATTGGGCTAAAGAGATTATCCTCAATCCCTTTATTCTTTCTTTCCCTCTTACCTTTCCTTCATTCCATTCCTTCCTTCTATCCTTCTTAGGATTGAAATCTACATCATGATCTGATGATTCTTCAGTCATTATTTTTGCTCCCTCTCTATATTCCCTCATAGGCATTTGCCCTGAGTCGATCTTGTTCCTATTCATCCTGTCTGCTTCTCCATATCTGAGTCTGTAAAATGACCTTTATAGGGAAAACAAAAACAGTATTCTAAAGAGACTGCTATGTTTTGTTAGAATGATGGAATAAAGTAAACTCTCAAAAAAGACTTTTAATTTATGAGGAGTTTGCTGATGAGACTATAGTACATGTACCTCTATAGTTTGGTAGAAATGGAAGACTAAGTCAGATTAGAGGAAGTACAGAGACATGGAATATATTCTTCCTCATAGCCTTCAGAAAGACCAATGTCACCAACACCTTAGTCTTAGACTTCTAGCCCTCAGACCCATGATACAACACAATTCTCTGGTTCAAGCTACCCTGTTTGTGGTACTTTGTTACGATAGCCCTAGTAAACAAATATACCAGATGATGCTTCAGGTATCTGTGATTCTAGAATTCTCTGCCTAAATGGCACTAGCCTTGGTTATTAGGAATCTGACTCTGGGAGAATGACCCATGTCTCCATTGTATGCACAGAGTTCAGCAATGTTCATGTGGTGGCTTAGCTGGGTGAAGAGGTTACTATGGACATGCAGTCTGAGATACCATATACACATATTTGGTGGCTAAAAACAGAAGCTGGGAGAGAAGGGTGGTGGACAAAAGAGGGGCCATGAACCCAGCTCTCTGTGTTAACACAATGTATTGTAGAACTCCAAGGGGTCTAAGAATTCTAGATCGCAACCTACTTCTATAAGTCATTTCCAAGAAATATTTGTCAGTATGAGGCAGAATATATTTTTTATTAATACTTTATTTGATTTATGATTTGAAAAGTGTAGACATGGTATTTGGACCTACATGTATATTTGGTTCAGGCCACATTCAGGCAAGGCTGTCCATGTTAAAGTTAATTCTTCTTATTGTCATTAGACACAGGCAAACAAATATTAAAAAGATAATCTCTATTTTTCTATTTTTCAGGCATGAGCTAGTTATTACTACTTTAAAAAATGTATTACACTATTAACACAAGGACAATAGGAACTTATATGCTCTTGGAAGTAGTTCACTAGAATACTTTAGGGCATAAAGCTGAAGAAGTATACTGACTACATCAGCCATATATATAACAATTGCTGATTATATATCTTGCCAATCACCTGAATTTATGTGATTAAATTAAACTGATTTCTCTACGTGACCAAATGAAGTCCCATAAATGGATTTTTACTACGTAAAAAGAATCATCTGAATCATTAAGAGCCAATTCAGTGTTCATATACTTAAATTTTGGAGTAGCTATAGCGATGCTTATTCCTCTTTCCAACACTTAGCAAAATAAATACCTTCTTTTAATTCTTTAAATGTTCTTTTGTATTAGGGGACATAAAATATTTTATTATTTTAATATATGATCATATATTTAACACAGCCTTTTTAACAATTATTTTTCTCTAATCATCACATGTATTAATTTTTCCAAACAATATTTTAAGTCCAATAAGAATATTGCTCATATTACTTATTTTTCTTATTGTTCTTTGTATTATTTTTACTATCACACTAATTTTTTCAATCTTCATTTATTAGGCTTTAACCAATAAGAGCATATTTTAATAGCTAAAAAGTTTCAATTCATTATTTGATCAAAATATTTTTTAAATCAAAGTGCATACAATAAATCACACATTTATAAACAGTTCTAAATATATGCATAAGACGCATATTTTTATAAATATGTATTTAGCATATATATTCTTACACATACAATTAAAACATAACACTTTCTATAGCACATGAAAAAGAATTTGGACATTGAAAATACATTCTATGTCATTGGAATTTGTAAAATGAAATGCCTTCTAAATATTTATATTAAGTATTTACTTAACATAAATAAAGTTATCAGGACAAATTTGGGATGTAGTGCTTTACTTAAAATTCACTAGCTAATAGATATATTAACCAAACTACCCCTGGAGCATTGAAGAACTGAGATTAATCTACTATTTCATATCATCTACCTTTCCATAAAAATGATCACAAATCCCATGTTGAATATGTCACCTCTTGAGAGATGTGCTTGAACATTCGTTCATGGAACCCCTACAGTAAATGTTGAAATCAGTCAATGAGCCACAAGATGAAGAAGGGTAAATATGATAAAGTGAGTACTGTTTTTTTTTTTTTTCCAGAGAGGAGATATAGTTGTTCAGTAGTATATTAATCATCAGTATATGCATTAAAAAGTCCTCAGTAGTATGAATGATATCTCCAAAGGCAGATTATATGTAATTTATTATCTTTTTCAACTATTTGTGGTTGTTATGTTGAAATAATAAAAACTAAACAAATTCAGCAAAACTTTATGGCAAAAAACATAAATAATGTTGTTTTACTTTCTCATGGGTTAAACAAAATGTTTTTGTTGTTCCTCTCTTGAGTAAATTAGAAAGCTATTTGTTTTTGCTATTATTCAAAAAATGAAAATTGACTTCTCTTTAGATAACTTGTTGTTTATATTGGAAATTTCTCCTTCATTTTTGCTAGAAAAGATTGCTACAGAAACCCAAAAACTTAATTTCCCCACTCAGTTAATAATAGTTATACATGAAATCTTTGAAGAGTTCTTTGTTTTAAAATGTTTTTTCCGAGGGAGTTAAGATGGCGGAGGAGTAGGGGACTCCTTTTTCAGCCGGTCCCCTGAGTTGAGCTGGATAGGTACCAGACCAGCAGGAACATCCATGGAATCAGCCTGAGATGCAGGAAGATACATCTGGATCTCTACAAATGAATATCTCCAGTGCTGAGTATTGAGGTACGAAGCGGGGAGCCATGAAACCGCGCACAGATATCGGAAGATGAACAGAAGGGGGAGAGAGCCGCCGTGTCAGGGCCCCGGGAAATGGTAACCACCTGCACGGGGGAGCGGGCGGACCGCGGACCCGCACCCTTGAGACAGCAGACGGAGACCGTGAGCCGGGGGCGCGCGCTACCAAGCATCTCACGGAACTCTGGAACTCTGGTGTGCTCACTGGGTGCAGACTGAGAACGGGAGCTCCGGGAGCACGCACGGGGCGGCTGGCAGCTGGCGGGCCACCTGCATGGGGGAGCAGGCGGACTAGCGGTCAGCACAAACGAGACACCAGACTGAGACCGGGAGCTCTGGGAGCGCGCGCGGGGCGGCTGGCAACTGGTGGCTGGCGGGGTTGGAAACACAAAGGACAGAGATGCGCCGGCCTGTAATTGAGGGCTGGGACGCCGGGTGTGGGGCGCACAGCCTGGGATGCTGCAGGGTTGAGCAGCAACAACAGAAACAGAGCTAAAGTGGCCAGAACATCAGTGGAGAATGGTCCGCGATCCCTCTGTTCTGAGACAAAGGCTGAATTTCGGCCGCTGCTGCTCTGACTCTCAGAAGAGGCACAGCAGACCGCCAGGGAAAGACGCAAGAGAAGAAAAGCCTGGAAATACCGGCTCACAGGGTGCCCATCCCCATCCCCCCTCGCAGGGGACACAGAGACAATACCCAAAAAGGGTTTCCTGAGTATCAGTGCGGCAGGCCCCTCCAAAGGCTGGCTGAAAAATCAAGAAGCCCACAACCCGGAGCGCCTGAGTGGCACAGTCATTCAGCGCTTATCTTCAGATTAGGGTGTGATCACAGCGTTCTGGAAAGGAGTCCCTCATCGGGCTTCTCCACTGGGAGCCTGCTTCTTCCTCTCTCACTCCCCTGCTTGGGTTCCCTTTCTTGCTGACTGTCAGTCTCTCATTCTCAAATAAATAAATAAACCTTTAAAGAAGAAGCCCACATCCCTAAGATCTCTATAAAACAAGGGCACATGGCCTGGGTCCCAGTCAATAATTTGGGCTCTAGACAACCCTGCAATCTCTCCTCATCAGAATGACGAAAAGGAGAAGTCCCCCCCAGCAAAGAAAAGATAATGAGTCTGTGGCCTCTGCCACA
>NC_048220.1:127504393-127522808 GCF_002007445.2 Ailuropoda melanoleuca | reverse complement strand
ATTCTCAACATTTGCTGCAACATGGACGGCACTGGAGGAGACAATGCTAAGTGAAATAAGTCAAGCAGAGAGAGACAATTATCATATGGTTTCTCTCCNATTTCTCTCATCTATGGAACATAAGAACTAGGATGATCGGTAGGGGAAGAAAGGGATAAAGAAAAGGGGGGTAATCAGAAGGGGGAATGAAACATGAGAGACTATGGACTATGAGAAACAAACTGAAGACTTCAGAGGGGAGGGGGTGGGGGAATGGGATAGACTGGTGATGGGTAGTAAGGAGGGCACGTATTGCATGGTGCACTGGGTGTTATACGCAACTAATGAAGCATCGAACTTTGCATCGGAATCCGGGGATGTACTGTATGGTGACTAACATAATATAATAAAAAAAATCATTAAAAAAATAAAATAAAATGTCTTTTCTNCATCGGAATCCGGGGATGTACTGTATGGTGACTAACATAATATAATAAAAAAAAATCATTAAAAAAATAAAATAAAATGTCTTTTCCTCTTTAGTGGATGACTGTTATTTCCTATTGATTATAATTTGGAATGTTTACTGATATTTATCTTTCCTTATATGTAGTTCTTATCTTTAAAATAAATCCTATATATCACATTTTAAATTAAATCTGAAAGAAATTGGTTAATTTTAGTGTTGTCTGGAAAAGGCATTGTCTTATCCAATGGCTCTTAAGTCAGTAATTTATTTTACTTCCAGCACATTACATCCTAACACCACCTGGGAAGTAAAATTTTCTGGAGGGTTGGTTTTCATTTCATTCTAAATGCCTGATTGATGAAATTAAGCATGTAAACATTTAAGAAGCTGAATTAAGAGGTTCATGAATAGAATAAACATTCTTTTACTGTGTCCCTTTAGATTTGTTGCAAGATGAAGCATAAAATCTAAAATAAACATTTATAAATGCTGAATTTCTGGCTTAAAATATAATTACATTTCAGGGATTCAAATACATACTTACTATCTAAATTTAGTATCAGAAGAAACCTAAAAGTTAATCCAGTTTATCAAATCAAAGTATTTTCTTTTATTTACAAAGTAACTAAGATTTATAATGGTTAAGATTTCTTCCCAAGTTGACAGGAATAGATAATGACAATTTTATTAGTACTCAGTGTTTCTGAACCAATGCAGTTCCCCATAAAATACATCTATTTAGATTTTATACATAGTCCTTTTTTACCACAGGTGGAATGTGCCAATTTACATAACAAAAGCTGTTTAAGAAATTATGAACAGTTCTTAGTTTCAGAACTATTATTTTGAAATAAAGGAAGCAAATATTTCATGATAAACAATTATTCTAGATTTCAAAAGTATTTGGGTGAAATAAGTAACATATTTTTTAAATATATGGAATGACTTAAATGATTAGACAACTTTGTTCTCATTAAGAATAATAGCAATTCCAGATTTATTTTTCTACCTGTAAAATTTAAGACATAGCATAATATGGTGATCAATTAGTGTAGAACTTTAGTAAATTGAAAATAGGATGAACACAGGAGTGAAAATCTCTGCCTAGGAAATTAGGCAATGATTACATATAAGGAGTACAATGTTTTGATATCAAGGGGTTTTCAAAAGAAGAAAAAGCAGAAGACTTGAGTAATTCAAGTGTTTCTGAATTTTAAAGCATATTCTAATGTTCACATGTACATTTATACTGTGGATAATAGTGAGAAAAATATCTGTTGGAATTATAGAGATCAAAGCTACCAAGAAAAGCAGAAAGATGAAACTATGTGAAAATATGGAAGTGACGTAATCTAATTTTCATGATGAGAAAGTAAATTGCAAATTGAAAGAGCAAAGGCTTTAGTAAAATTTTAAAAAATAATCAGGTTAAGTTACTGTTATTTAAAGTGCAAATATGCTTTTTTGATGGATATTCAAATTGTCTTTCTCAATCTTCTTTCACTTCTTTTTCTATTTGGAAAAAAATACAACTAAAAACATTCCCCAACTCCTTTGAGCTAAAACCACTGCTGCTGCCAATTAAGTTATAACAATTCAGCGCATTTAGTATGAATTTGAGGGCTAAAGGGGTAAATGCCTTAATAGTATGGGTAGACAAGGATCCCGCAACATGATCATAACACATTAAAACAGATATGTCCTTAAGATACCTGTGGCCATGTTACAGGGTGACTAGGTCCAAAAGAAAGTGACTTGACCCAACTTTTTGGGGAAATAACAGTTAATGAGATAATGCTAATTACTACAGCTATAGTAAGCTATGATGACATAATTTGGGTGAAGGTTGTGTTTTGGCTTAAGTCTAATGCACAGTGGGACCAACACATAGATGATCCACGTTTGTGGTTATTTTCCCAGAAATGCAATGCATAGCCAGAATAGTCATAAGTTACGAACTAGCAGAATCTCTTTCTCCTCCACCCTCTCATCCCATTAGATCACTGACATGAAAGTATGGGCTTTATGGTAGGAAAGACTCAACAAAATAGCAAATTTGGTACAGAGAGTGTCAGGAATAAATTTTGTTTGTGTTATTTATTGCTGCATAAGGAAGTACAACAAAAATCAGTGGCATAAACAATTACTTTATTATATCTCATAGCTTAGTGAGCCAGGAATCAGACCATGGCTTGGTAGCGTGACTCTTCTGTTCAATGCAGCATTGATTGTGGTATATTAGAGGTATTTGTCTGGTAGCTTGCCTGGATTGGATGCCCTCATATACTTGGAGCCTTGGCATGGGTGGCTATAAGTCTAGGCTCATCTGGGCCTCTTTACTCTTCATGTTGTCTCAGAACCTTTCCATATGATCTAAGGTAATTACATTTCTTAAAGGGGACTCAAGACTCCTGTAGACTATATTGGGACCTAGTAGATGTCTTACAGACTAGGCCCACAACTGAGATATTGTCACCTCACCATACTGCAGTTAAAACATCTACACACCAGCTCTCTATGAGACAGTTCTCACAAAAATGTGAACTTTTAAAAAATTTTTCCATAACCACATATTCTAAACTGGTCAAAGTAATTATTGGTGAAGCTAATTCTTGGGTAATCCAAGGTGATAAAAGACATAATAATAAATAAAGAAGGGATATCTTCTAAAAGGGTATCCTCTTATTTGTAGGAATAGTCTTTTGCTGCCTCCATGCTTTGGGGCATCAATAAAGAGAGAGAATATAAACAGGATTCTACACAAAGGTTTTTTTTTTTTATTACTTTTTTTCACATAGGGGAAGCTGACAAAAATATCAAACTTGTTCTAAAGCACAATAGGAGTAAGTTTCTTATGATAGATGAGCATAGGTCTTCAAGTGTTACATATGTATAAGAAGAATGAGATTAGTGTCAGCCCAGTGTCTGGAGAAGCCAAAGAGAGGAGACACTGAAATAGAATTTATAGGATAAGACTGAAGAGAGGCGGTAGCAGTGGGTATAGATAGCCTGGTCCTATCATATTGGGAGGATCAAAGGAAATGTGTTTTTCCTTTGGCTGACTGGCTAATTGTAAATTTTCAATTTCTGTTGTCAATAAATTGCTTCCTACTATCTTGCCACTGCACATTAATTTCATGAGGGATGGAATATGATTCTTAAAATCTTAGTTTAATTTGCAACCCATGACATACTAGGTATTTTTCCTTCAGATATTGAATTAATATTCTGTGATAAGTATTATTTTAAATAAAAAGACATTAATAATTAACTGCATATAAAGACTGATACCAATTAAATGGAACAGATAAAAGTATGTTCTCTCTAGAGTATTATATTAATATAAATAACTTTGCTTAAATATTTAAGAATAATTATAAATTTAAATAAAAGTATGAGAATCCTCTATTAAAATGAATCTAGGTCACAAGGTGTGTGTGTGTGTGTGTGTGTGTGTGTGTGTATACACATACATATAGATATGCATATATATATATATATATATACAGACTTTTTTAAGTACAATTTTAGATTTAGAGCAAAATCAAATGGAAAGATACAGATATCTTCCTTATACCTCCTGCTCTTAGATATGCATAGCCCCGTTATAATTATACTATTATACGTCCTCCACCAGAGTGGTACATTTGTCTCAATTGATGAATCTACATTGATACATCATGATCACTCAAAGTCCATAGTTTACATTAGAGTTCACTTTCCTTTTGTAACTTTAATGAATTTGGATGAATGTATAATGACATGTGTCCTTCATTATAATATCATGTAGAGTATTTTCGTGCTGTAGAAAATTCTCTGTGCTTCCCCTATTCATAACTGTTTCCCCCTAACTCCTGGCAGACACTTTTCTTTTTGCTGTCTACATAGTTTTGTTTTTACAGAATGTCAGAGTTGAAATCATATGGTATATATCCTTTTCAGATTGTTATTTTTCACTTAGTAAAATGCATTTAAGGTCTCTCCATGTCTTGTGGCTTGATAGCTCGTTTATTTATAGTGCTTAGTAAATATTCCACTGTTTAGATGTACCACAGTTTTCATTCACCAAATGAAGGATATCTTGGTTGCTTCTAAGTATTGGCAATTATGTATAAAGTTACAACAATCATCTGTGTGCAGGTTTTCATACTCATGTGCACCATTGCTGGATAATATGGTAAGACTATGTTTAGTTTTGTAGAAAACAGCCAAACTATCCTCCATGGTGGCAGCAACATTTGAATTCCCACTAGCAATGAATGGCAGTTCCTCTTGCTACATAACCTCCCCAGCATTTGGTGTTCTTAATATTTAAGATTTTGGCTATTCTAGTAGGTATGTAGTGGTATCTCAATATTGTCTTAATTTGCAATACTCTAATGACCCATGATGTGGAACATCTTTTTCCAATGCTTGTCCTCTGCGTATCTTCTTTGGTGAAATGTCTGTTCGGATATCTTGCCCATTTTTTTAATAGAGCTGTTCATTTTCCTATTGTTGAATTTGAAGAGTTCATTGTGGGTTTTTTTGTTTGTTTGTTTGTTTGTTTTTTAGTTTTTATTATGTTCAGTTAGTCACTGTATAGCACATCATTAGTTTTTGATGTAATGATCAATGATTCATTAGTTGCACGTAATACCCACTGCTCATC
Source organism: Ailuropoda melanoleuca (assembly GCF_002007445.2). Lineage (NCBI taxonomy): Eukaryota > Metazoa > Chordata > Mammalia > Carnivora > Ursidae > Ailuropoda > Ailuropoda melanoleuca. The sequence goes on along the minus strand of NC_048220.1, from coordinate 127,517,709 downwards.
ACAATACGTGCCCTCTTTAATACCCGTCACCCGGCTAACCTCTCCCTCCACACCCTCCCCTCTGAAACCCTCGGATTGTTCTCTTTTTATATTTTGTATAACAGTCCTTTATCACGTATGTCTTTTTGCAAATATTTTGTCCCAGTCTGTAGCTTGTCTCCTAATTCTCTTGACATTGTCTTCTGTAGAGGAGAACGTTTTGATTTTAGTCAATTTCTTTAATTGATGGTGACTTTGGTGTTATATCCAAAAAGTCACCTCCATTTGTGACAACATGGGTGGACCTAGAAGGTATCATGTTAGGTAAAATAATAATCCAAGTCCACTTCCAAATAACACTTCACAGGTAGTGAGAGTATTTTATAATTATAAAATAATCTCAATTCCTCCCTCCCTTCTGTGTTTCACTTATGTCATTAATTTCATTTGGAGATACAGACTGTATATATAACTATATAAGATACAGTTACTATTATTATTTGGAACAAACCGTTATCTGTTAGATCATTTAAAAATAAGAAAAATGAAAGTATTTATTTACGTTCACCTATTCCATATCTGTTGATCTTCCTTTCTTTATGTAGATTTGTAATTCTGACCTGTATCATTTTCCCCTCTCTCTGAAAAACTTCTTTTAACATTTCTTGCAAGGCAGGTCTACTGACAACTAATTCCCTCAATTTTTGTTTGTCTGAGAAACTCTTTATTTCTCCATTACTTTTGAAAGATAATTTCTCAAGATACAGAATTTCTAGGTTGGTAGGGTTTTTGTTTTTTTTGTTTGTTTTTTTTGTTTTGTATCTCTCTTAATATTTTAAATATTTCAGTTCACTTTCTTTGTGTTTGCATGGATTGTGAGGAGGAGTCAAATGCAATTCTTATTTTTGCTTTTTTAATAGGAAAGGTGTTGTTTTCCTCTGACTCTTTTCAAGACTTTTTCTTTACCTTTTATTTTCTGCACTTTGAATATAATGTTCCTTTAGCATTTATCCTAAGTGGTGTTCTGTAAGCTTCATAGATACATGATTTGGTGTCACAATTATTTTGGGGAGATTATCAGTCTTTATTGTTTCAAATATTTCTACTGTTCCTTTCTCTTTCTTCTACTCTTAATATTCCCATTATGCAGGTGGGACATTTTGTAGTTGTCCCACAGTTCTTGGATATTTTTTCTTTCTTTTTCTTTTTTCTCTCTTTACTTTTCGGTTTTGGAGATTTCTACTGAGATACTCTCAAGCTCAGAGATTCCTTCCTCTGTTGAGTCTAGTCTACTAATAAGTCCATCAAAAACACTCTTCATTTCTTTTACAGTGTTTTGGATCTCTAGCATTTATTTATTCTTTCTTAGGATTTCCATTTCTGTGTTTACATTGCCCATCTAGTCTCACATGTTGTCAATTTTATCCATTAGAATCCTAAGCATATTAACCATAGGTGTTTTATATTCCCAAAATGTTAATTCCAACATCCTTGTTGTATCTGTTTCTCATTCTGATCCTTGCTCTGTCTCTTCAAACTGTGTTTTTTGCCTTTTAATATGCCTTGCAGTTTTGTTCTTGCTTTTCTTTTCCTTGATATCTGGACATAATGTATTGGATAAAAAGAATTGTAGCATAGACTTTTAGAAACATGATACGTGTTGGTGGAGGGTACATTGTCTATTGTGTGTAGTCCTATGATCAGGGACTGGCTTTCAGTCTTTCCATGAGCCTGTGCTTCTGGTATATAAACTTCACAGGTGTGGGGTGCCTTGTGTCAGTTGGGCAACCAACTCTTGATTTTGGCTCAGGTCATGATCTTGGGGTTCTGGAATTGAGCCGCACGTCAGGCTCCATGCTTAGCAGGGAGTCTCCTTGGGGATTCTCTTTCTCCTTCCCCCACTGCCCCTCTCAAATAAATAAATCTTAAAAAAAAAAATTAAAAATAAACTTTGCAAGTGCTTCTTAGCTCCCACTCCTTTCCTTGGGTGGGACAGGATGGCTGAATTGGTTAGTACAGTTGGGTATTTTCCTTCCTCCATGTGAAAGGACACAGTAAGGTCATGCTGGGTATTTTGCTTCTCCCAGGTTAGTCAGGCTCTGAAAAAAAGGCCAATGGTTTAACCTCTAGTAAAATAGTTTTTCCTGAAGGCAGGCTTTGTTAAGAAGGACTGAATACTGGTGCATATCAAAATGGTTATGTTTCTCCTCCACATCAGGAAAGCATGAGAGGAATTTTTTCTAATATTCACTGTGAAAAATGGTCAAGGACCTGGAGGTAAAAGTTACAAACTTTCATTCCTCCTATGACAAAGTTCCCCTGGAGTTTTTAACTCAGACTGGTCCACACTGAGCCTTCATAAATTTGTCTACTGCAGTTTAGGTTTTCCTCCCCAAAACTGGTTCCTGCAATGGTTTCTGCTCATGGGTTTCTCCTAGAGAAAATTGTAATTCTCTGCATCTGTCTGTCTGTCTCTCCAGTTTTGGGAGCAGTCGTTTTCCCTATGACATCATTTCTCTAACATATCTAAGACGTTTATTTTTTTTCTCTTTTTCAAGCTTTTTACTTGCTGGTATGACAGTAAAAACTTCCAAGCTTCTCACATGCCTAGCTGGAATCCAGAAGTCCAAAACATATTCTAAATCATGAAAAGTACAATGACAAACCATGTCTCTCCCCATCACTGCATCCTAATTCAACATTAGGGATTTAGCACTATCTTCATGTCAAATGGATTGATCACCCAACTAACTGCACATAAACATTTTTTTTCATATTTCTTATAAATCAATATTTCAAAAACATTTTGTCCATGCACTTATATTAGTAAAATAAAAACTGGAATACTGGCTCCTAATATGTCTACATTTATTTATAGTTTTTAAAAATTGTATGTATAATACCAAGTCAATATCTATTTTAACATTATAATACATAGATAAAATAGACATGGAAATTATACTAAATAATGTGTGTACATGTGCACACATGCACACAAATACATAAATTTATAATTTCTATATGAATACATAAAATTTCTAATTTCTACTTTCTAATGATTCCTGCACCATAATCACAATGGATTATCCTGAAAGTTCCCTGGGTTGAATGACTCCAGTTTGAGATCATGATCTAGATAACTATTTTAAGAGCTCACATTATCCTTACATACAGCCTCTTATGTCTCTAAAAAGAAAACCTTGAATCTCATGTTTCATGATATATGTTAGATAAACTGTGATTTTCAAAAAGTACATTCTATGTGCTATGAATATCATACAAATTATTAGAATCCAAAGGACAAGACTATTAAAAGAATTCCCAACAGGGTACCTTGGGAAGAAGTGTTTTATGTGATTTGTACTCAACTGGGAAAGACTTGAGAAATCATATTGCTCTCTCCAGAGGTGTTTTTTTTTTTTTTCCTTTCAGAAGATAATAAATCCCACAAGTTTCTACAAATTCCCTTTGTCATTACTTTTTTTTTTTTTCCTATTATCCTGGTGCCCCAGGAGTCTAGGATTGCTAGGGGGGATATTCCAAGTACTGAAACACATTTTATATCACAAAAATTACCTTAAACAAAACATTATATATCCATATGTATATATGTATGTATGACATACACAAATGCACATATATGTAATCAAAGTAAGATAATTTTCCCTATATCTTTATATAATACATTTTAAAGAACTAGTATTTTTTTAAGTATTCAGCTATCAAACTATATAATAAAGAATCCAGTAAAGTCAGCACAAATTTTTCCTATGTAAAAGCATCCGCTTTTTGCTTTTCCAATAGTATCCTAATTAATATATGGATATCTTAAACTTTTCATTCTTTGTGTATGACAATATAGAATTTTCTATACAAAGTGCCATTTAATAGTAGAAATTATACTTGGAGTGGGCACATACTTTGTATAAATATGTGTTATTTTTAAAAATATCACTAGTATGACTCAAACTGCCAAGTAAAAAACTACAGTTCAAATGAAAATGATCTACCTTTAAGAAAACTGACTGAGTATATTTAAAATTGTGGAAAGAGGTATAATGATAATTGATAATAATGTGAAAAAAACATCTAGCAAAATTATGCCTGTCAGTGCTGAAACATGGGCTGCAATGGTTGCACATGCATGGTTAGAAATGAGTCGAAACTAGGTTTTGGGGTGTGGGAGGAACACCTTAAATAACAGATAAATGCAAATAATTTGCCTCTGAGAGTAAAGTATGTCAGAAAGGAACAAAAATAATTTTTAAAAAATCATGAAGTTCTCTAGCAAGTGAATACTCTTTCAAAACACACCCACATGCGCAATGATTTAAATAATACAAGTCTGTTTTATTAAAATATTAAGTGAATTAAAAACAAAAGGCAAAGATACTTCTTATTTTAAGTAGATACTATAAAACCATTTTGATATTCCATCCCCTTCTCTTCCTGGTCTCATGGCATCCTATGTTTTAATCATCATAATTTCATGATGCTATACAGTTTGCCTCATTACCATTGTTTTCCCTGAACAAACTATAATCTCCTTGAAGACCAGGGTCATGTTTTACATGATAATTGCTGGGTGTTTGGAGCTAACACATTGTGGTCTGTAATAAATAGCTTCATGTAAGTGACTAAATGGAGGAATAACTAATGAATGAATGAATGAATGAATATGTTATACTATTCTTAAATTTGAGTATTTTTTCTATTTAAAGTATTTTCCCAAATACAGATCTCTAAAGTAGAAGCCAGATGATCAGGGATATTACCAATGCAACTTGCAGGAAACAAAACAAACACAAAATTGTCTCTGAGAGTCAGTATCAAATACAAAAGAATGATACATGTCATCCAACTGCACATTTGTATGAAGCAGAAATTTTGAAAAATGACAAATAATATTGGCTGAAGTGTCAACATGCTTAAGGTGAAGGACAGATGAATTTGGTAGGGAATAGGGTGATTGTGCCATCATTAAAACAGAAATATCATATTGCCCTTTCACAAATCTAGGATGATTCAGTTTTCTCTGTTTGAAAAGTGAATATGTTTTTAAAAATAGATATTTTGTATGAGATAGATATGAAAGTTTTTCACAATAGTTTTATATAAATTTATAAAAAAAATAAAAGAATATATCAGATAATCAGCCCAGTGAAGCTTTCAACACTAATAAGACATTTCCAGAGGCATAGCTGGCAGCAAAATTCCCTGACAGGTTCTTTCTGGGATGGACTATCCTCGGGAGTTTGATATCTTAGTTCTCCCATGCCAAGTGAAAGAGGAAAAAGAAGAGAGGTGTTAAACACCAAATCCTAAGTCACACCAACACCTGTGTTTGAGGGGTGTGCTTGACTTGGGGGTTAAGGATGCTTGCATACGTTTTATGTGTATCTGTCACATTCATATTTTGTTAGATATAATCATTATCAATCTAAAGTTTTCAAAGAATATTATGAAAGGCATTGGTTTTATTGAAATCATTAACAATAAAAGGGTTTTTTTTCCCTTTTCTTAAATTTTGCTATATGTATAGACTTAGAATGTTTACAAATTATGTTTTTTTTGTAGGTTTCCTAAGAAAAGTCACAAAAAGAATTTACCATCTGAAATTCTACGGAGGCTTAAACCTATTCTAAAACAAAAACATAGAAAAAAAATTAAATCTGTTTCATTCATGTGGATAGTAAACCCGCTACTCAGATTACAGTGTATGAGCAATCACTACAGCCGACCCTCAAACAACATGGGTTTGAACTGCGTGGGTCCACTTATATGTGGATAGTTTTCAATAAATACAGTACAGTGCTATAAATGTATTTCTCCTCCTTGTGATTTTCTTTCTTTTCTTTTAAGATTGTATTTATTTATTTGAGAGAGAGAGAGAGAACATGAGAGGAGGGGAGGGGCAGAGGGGGAGGCAGAAGCAGACTCCCCACTGAGCAAGGAACCTGACGCAGGACTCGATCCCAGGACCCAGAGATCATGACCCGAGTCAAAGGCAGACACAACCAACTGAGCCACCCAGGCACTCCTTCCTTATGATTTTCTTAAAAATATTTTCTTTTCTCTAGCTTATTTTATTTTAAGAATACAATATATAATACATATAACATACAAAATGTATTAATTGACTTTTATCAGTAAGGCTTCTGCTCAACAGTAAGCTATCCTTAAGTTTGGGGGGAGTCAAAAGCAGTGCACAAATTTTCAGCTGCGTAGGGGGTTGTTGTCCTTAACCACCATGTTATTCAAGGGTCAACTGTATTAGTAGAAGTAATAGTTATAGTAATACTATTAAAAGGGTTGTCTCGATGGGTACTTGTGCATATGAAATGTTAGTTCAAAGGCAGTTATAATTTACACATAAAACATCTAGTTTAAATTTGTATAAAATAAATATGTATTGGATAATTCAGAATAAAAATAATTTCCATAGTAACTAGCTAATTGGAAAATATTTTGGATTATGCTTTGGGGGGAGGTCAGGACAAAATAGCAATATAAAGACATATTTTAATATTTTCCAGGTTTTCACCTTACTTAAAATATCTAGATATTGACATAATATGACTGGGATTAGGAGTTAATGAGAATTAAATATGTATAGTAGTAAGGCTATTATAATGTTAAATGCCATGGTTTGAAAAACAATTCTGCTTGAACATCTTAAAATTCCACAATAATAACCTGGAATGATATGTAGAGTATTCCTACAGATAATTGTTTACTATCTTTCATACAAGTCAAAATGAATAATAGATATTAATATTAAATGAATAAAGGAGAATAAGGAACCAAATAATAATTTTAGTACTAGTCATTAACCACAACAGTAACAAATACATAGCTAAAGACCAAAAGCTACATGACGTAAGGCAATACCAAATCCTTAACAAACTTCACGAAGAAATAGCTAAGCATATAGTCTGATATATGTATATACACAGAGTTATATATATATATGACAAAGGTTTTAGAAAGTTTTAATGAAAACAGTAATCAAAAAAATTGGACGGAAAATTTATCGTCGACTGAAATCTTACATATTAAAATAAATGTTTGTTGCACTGAAATAGCCCAAAATGTGTTCTAATAAAATAACATGATTATTTGGATAAAAGTTTCACAGATTATTTTTTTCTCTTTATAGTTTTCTATGTTAGCCATACTTTTATAACAACAATAAATTATTTCTAATATAAAAATTCAAATCTTACAAAAAATCAAATCCTGAGTTTTAAGTCATTAAGCCCTACAGTGATATTAACCTCAAAATTATATATTTGTATTTTCTAATATTATTTTAATTCTTACATATGTCCAATACAATGTTTAGAAAAAAATGATATATTTTAACACTATATAATTTATTTTTGGTTCCACAGAAAATAAATATACATTTGCAATGGATATCATTGAAAAGAATTTTTTTTCTTCTTAGACATTACCTTTTCTGACTTCTATCAGTGAAGTATAAGAGTCTAAGAGTGAAACAAATGACATTAATGTACTGTCATAGCTAAATTTAGTTAATGGTATAAAGTGAGAAAGAAAGAATTTAATACAAGAGAATCTGATTTGTACAAACCATCCATCATATTGTCATACTATAGGCAAATATTTTATGATAATCTAATCAATTTTTGAAAATCACCTTTTAGTATACAATATGTGTATCTTAATGCAGCTGTGTTTTATATTTACTAGCAGAAAAATATGATATTTAAAATGGCCCGCTCTTTAAAGAACATTTTAGTGGCATGAACGGCATCTTTGTATTTTTGGAACTGAAAATCTTTATCTATGGACTACTTGGTTGCAGCAATATGAGAAACACCCTGGAATGACGAGAGGGGACATATGAAGTGGGAAGAAACACAACAGACTGTGACTAGACCATGAACTTGGAAAAGGACTAGGACATTAATCAAATCACTGGGTCTGACTAAATATGTTGAATTGAAATAAAATAATTTTGCTTAGGCAGATTGGAGAATGAAAAGCAAATGTGAGTTTACTTACCAAAAAAAAAAAAAGATCCCCTTTTCCCACATTTTAATTTTGTGGCATAGATTAGATTCTGCTTCAGTTCCAAGAGATATGGTAAACACACAAAAAAGAAAAAAATTATCTTGACAATCTGTAGGTTCTGTGAAATCTAAGGATTCTCCTATCCCGCCCTCTTCTTTATAGCCACTGTATAATTGTGATGTGCAAATCTACCCTCTGAAATTTAGAGTATTGGAAAATCTCAGACAAGTACTCTTGGATGAACAAATATATAGATACATCATCCTTGATGTCAGCAACTCCCACACATTCTGTGTGTGTTTATGTCTGTATCAGGTTTACAATTTCTGAAGAACAGGAATACGAGTCAAAATAGTCCCAGATCATTTGTTAATTGGTCAGTTTAAAATGTCATGAAATTGTCATCCTATCACTTGTGAGCAATGAGGGCGTGATGAATTCAGTTATTGACTTGGCTTTAAAAAAACAGAAATAGTGAGAAAAAAGCTGCTTTTAAAATCTTGGTTACTTCAGAACTGCAAGCAAACAGAAGTATTAGAGTTAATGCATCTTCCTTTCAAAGAAGAGCGGAATCTGCAGGAAAAATACACCTGTTATTTATCTCTTGCTGAGATATATCCTCAAAATCTCTTTGAAAGAGTTCTTATAAACTAATTCATATTGTTACATCCTTTTCAAAAGCCCTGCATACATAAAGTCTAAAGGGGGAGGGGGCTTCATTTCAATGTACTGAAAGTCTCACTATGTATCACAATACGTATTTTCCAATCCTTTTTTATTCTGACCTTCTCTTTTTTTTTTTTTAAAGTCATACTTTACTTTTCAATTTCCACTGGCTTTATTCTAACAAAAGCCCTGTTGAGAGTAGGTGAGACTTTTGTAAAATCTATAACCTCACTTATATCTTTAGCTATTCTCCATTCTCCCTCTGACCCTGCCAAAATACAAGACACTAAAAGTTTCACTAAGTGGAGGAAAAAATTTATGTAACTAATAAAGATATTTAATCATCATAATAGTTCATACTTATGTAGTATGTCACATCATCTTACTGTGTTTATACCTCAGCAGAAAACTATCAGAGTGATTTAGAATTTATGTTTCTTAGGGTCTGGAGGAACAAAGATGAAGAAGTTAATGTCCATGACTCAAAATAGCTCAAACCCTAATGAGATATGGAGACGAACAAGTATCTACAGGAACTTTTTATAGTACAAAGACTTTAGGGAGTCCAGAAGAAGGTTTCCTATAGCACTTTGACTCCCTGATTCAGAATCTCTCAGGACTTGATTCAGTTTAGGGCCTAATCCTAGAGAAAGAGGAGGGCTTTTCAAAGTAGAAAGATAAGTCAAGAGACACTCTCAAGAAGAGAGTGAGAAAGACCAAAAACAGCATGGTGGAAGAAATCTGCTCCTATTTGCTGAGAGGAATGCTACAACATCTGAAATGAAGCTGAAGAAGAATGAAATAAATCATAGAGGACCTATGTCACAACCCAAAGTCTACATTATACTATTTCAAAGGCCATTAAGAACTTCAAAGAAGGTTTTCAAAAAGAAGTGATATAACCTATTTCCAATTTCTATTTCACATATATGTAGAAGTAATATAGGATGGATAGTAATTACATTAACTGCTGGACTCTTGAAATAGATCAGTTGTGTTCAATTTCCAGCTCTGCCACACGTTAGCCCTGCGTACTTGGGTAGCTAACATAGTACTCTGTGCCTCAATTTCATCATCTCATGTCAAGTGAATTACATTGAGTTAATATGCTAACTGGAATCTAAATAAAAACTTGAAACAAAAAAACAATTTTAATTAAAAAATAAAAACTGAGTTACTATAGAGTACTTAAAATAATGCTTGAAATATAAATGTGATAGACCAGTTACCTATCTAAATAATAACTGTTAATACTATCATCAGTTATTGTTTTTATTTTTTAGAGGGTACAATAATACTGTATGCAGAAAGGCCAAATTAGAAGAATATGGTAATATTTTAAGAAAGAGAGAGCTGTATCTCTGGTTTTAGTCATTTGGTTAGAGAAAAAGATGGATAAAAAAAACCTTAAAGATGCAAAATTAATATATGACAGTTATTGAAAGTCAAGTTTGCTTCTGTTAAAAGATAAACTGAGGGGCGCCTGGGTGCCTCAGCCGTTAAGCATCTGCCTTCAGCTCAGGTCATGATCCCAGAGTCCTGGGATCCAGCCCCGTATTGGGCTCCCTGCTCAACGGGAAGCCTGCTTCTCCCTCTCACACTCCCCTTGCTTGTGTTCCTTCTCTCGCTGTCTCTCTCTGTCAAATAAATAAAATCTTTAAAAAAATAAACTGACGTATATTAAAAATTTTATTTGAGCAAAAATTGATTCCACTTGGGCAGCGCCAAACTAGAAACTCTGGAAAAGACTTTTATAGAGAAAAGGTGGCAGCAAAGCAAGAAATTACTTATTGGCTACAAAAGCCTCACTGGTATTTGTGATTAGTTGTCTCTAGGTTTAAAGTTTGTAACCTTGGGGCATTTACAAGGTTAGATTTTAGTTCACTAACATAGGCTACCACAGCGTTAGAGCCACATCAGTCAAATAACATCCTTTTTTAAATAATTACACACTTCTCAGATATGTAGTTTGGCCAATTGGTTGGGTGCTGTCTGACATAATGAATACAAGGACAGGTGTGTAACAAGGATATTTTAAAAATTCTCTTTTGGAAAATATTAGGGTTTTATGAGACTATGGTACTGATAGATAGCAATACTTAGCTAATAATTATATTTATTTTAAAAATGTAAAATTTTACCCTATGGTTGTGAGTTGGGCTTTTTAAATTTTCTCTTACTAATTTATTTTGTGCTTGTGCTGGTAAGAATGGATGAATGCTGGGAGATTTTTGTAAATGTGTTACTAAAATTTGCTTCACTAAGGTAAAAACAAAAATTAGTCCACTACTTTTTACTAATTTAATATAATAAATAATAATAATATTGCTTTTGTTTAAATGACACTGGAGATTACAGAATAAGAAAGGAGGGTAACACTGATTAAAAAACGATTATGGGTCTGGGGTAGGATTATTATATCGTGCATTTTGCTTACATAAATAATAATAAATTAAAATCTAAGATCAGTATTCATTGTTTCTATCTTAATTTTTATTGTAAGAATGATGGATAACAACTTCTTAATCCTAGAAATTTAAAATGTATCTTTTGCACACAGACATATGGGTCAATAGTGGTTTTCCAGGCTCACCCTGGTTTGCCTTCAGGCTGAGATTTGGGCTCAGTTCTATTCCATTTGTCTCCTCATTTTAGGACCAATCACTGTTTTCCTTCACAGTGGGTTAGAAAAATATGAGAGTAAACCAAAACTTAAAAGCACAATTAAATTTTTTCCTCTCATCAAGTTCACTTGTAAAAACAACTCACCTAGCTAAGCCAAATTTCAAGGTGACAGGAAAATGTGCTCCATCTGTTTTAGTGAGAAACACAACAGAAAGTTCACATGGCCAAGGGTATGGATCTATACATCCATTATAGGAACGAAATTAAAGGTTGACAGTGATAATCCATTCTATCATATTTACTCTTTGTTTTTTTAATAAATAACAAATAAATAGAAAGTAAGTTTTATTTCAAACTATTTAAACTTATTTATTATAAACGAAGTCTGAAAAAAACCATGCGAGAAGGTATTAACATGTGCTCCACCATAAATTCTTCTAGCCAGAGTCCAAGCTAAATGGGACCAAGTATAAATTAAACCTAGACAAATTTATGATTCTCCCTGACAGACTGCATGGCGTGAAAAGAGCCATTTCAGGAGCTTCAACATTTAAGAAGTAGATGAAATAAGAGAAGATCATGAAAAAGATTAAAGTCCTGAAACACAGAGACAGAATCACAACTGATGGAAGAGAGAGCTCAAAAAGAGCAGAAGCACTGATTAAAGATAAGAGTAAAAGTAACTTGAAGACTGACAAATATCTATTTTGTGGTGGTTAGGAGTTCATTAATGGCCTTAGAAATGAAATTAATGCAAATCATTTATTGCTTTACAATTTCCAATTTAAAATAAATAATAAAATTCAAATATCTTACCAGACCAAGATAAATAAAAATTGATTAGACAAATTAATTTTTTTTAAAGATTTTATTTATTTATTCCACAGAGATAGAGACAGCCAGCGAGAGAGGGAACACAAGCAGGGGGAGTGGGAGAGGAAGAAGCAGGCTCATAGCAGAGGAGCCTGATGTGGGGCTCGATCCCAGAACGCTGGGATCACGCCCTGAGCCGAAGGCAGTCGCTTAACTGCTGTGCCACCCAGGCGCCCCTAGACAAATTAATTTTCTTGACAGCTTAGGATGACTGAACAGCATTTGAAAACATATTTCAACCTCTTTATTTGTGATGACTGATGGGAAGAACAATAATTTTTATTTTTATTTTTTTAATAATCATTTTTTATTATGTTAGTCACCATACAGTACACCCCTAGTTTTTGATGTAAAGTTCCATGATTCATTACTTGCGTATAACACCCAGTGCACCATGTAATATGTGCCCTCCTTAATATCCGTCACTGGCCTATCCCGATCCCCCACACTCCTCCCCTCTAAAGCCCTCAGTTTGTTTCCCAGAGTCCATAGTCTCTCATGGTTCATTCTTCCTTCTTTTTAACCCCCTTCCTTCTTCCCTTTCTTCTCCTACTGATCTTCCTACTTCTTATATTCCATAAATGAATGAAACCATATGGTAATTGTCTTTCTATGCTTGACTTATTTCGCTTAGCATTATCTCCTCCAGTCCCATCCATGTTGCTGCAAATGTTTGAATTCATTCTTTTCGATGGCTGAGTAATATTCCATTGTATATATGGACCACATCTTCTTCTTCTTCTTCTTCTTCTTTTTTTTTTTTTAAGATTTTATTTATTTATGTGACAGACAGCCAGTGAGAGAGAGCACAGCAGGGGAGTGGGATGGGAAGAAGCAGGCTCCCAGTGGAGGAGCCCGCTGTGGGACTCGATCCCTGAATGCCAGGATCACGCACTGAGCCGAAGGCAGATGCTTAATAACAACTGTGCTATCCAGGCGCCCCGGACCACATCTGCTCAATCCAGTCATCTGTTGAAGGGCATCTCGGCTCCTTCCACAATTCGGCTATTGTGGACAATCCTGCTATGAGCAATTCAGTAATGTGGCGGGATACAAAACCAATGCTCAGAAATCAGTTGCATTTCTATACACGTACAATGAGACTGAAGAAAGAGAAATTAGGGAATCCATTT
>NC_048220.1:127418517-127504293 GCF_002007445.2 Ailuropoda melanoleuca | reverse complement strand
ACTTGACCACTCTCTCACACCATACACAAAGATAAACTCCAAATGGATGAAAGACCTTGATGTGAGATAGGTATCCATCAAAATCCTAGAGAAGAATATAGGCTGCAACCTCTTTGACATCGGCCACAGCAACTTTTTTCATGACACGTCTCCAAAGGCAAGAGAAACAAAAGAAAAAATGAACTTGTGGGNAAAAATGAACTTGTGGGACTTCATCAAAATAGTAATTTTTATTTTTTTTATTTTTTATTTTTTAAAGATTTTATTTTTACTTATTCGACAGATAGAGACAGCCAGCGAGAGAGGGAACACAAGCAGGGGAAGTGGGAGAGGAAGAAGCAGGCTTATAGCGGAGGAGCCTGACGTGGAGCTCAATCCCATAACGCCGGGATCACGCCCTGAGCCAAAGGCAGACGCTTAACCGCTGCGCCACCCAGGCGCCCCAATAATTTTTATTTTTTTATAAAAAAAAAGATAAAAAAAGAGATCAATAACTTCTATCAAATGCTTAATGGCTTCAAATTTCATAAAGAAATGTCATAAATGCTAATTATAATCACTACCCTCATACTTCTGGAGATAAAAATAAACTTAAGCAACACATTCCGAATATAAAACTTTCTATACTTCACTCAAATTGTAATTGTTTTCCAGACAATACTTCAGTCGTGTTGCTTTGTATAACTTTAGAAACATCTGACATAGTTGAAAACATATGATGCATAAGAATAACTATAAACAATGTGTTCTTGTTTTCTTCTTTGCTTAGATTTATTTGTAATAATAATTATTTTTATATAAAACATGTAACTTATTTGTTCAGAGTTGTTTTTTGAATTTATTTCTTCTCATGTGTTCATTTCCACAGTTACATTTTTAAGGATATAATTTTATTACTAAGAATTAGTGGATATTGGTCTATAATTTCTTTTAAAATATTTAATTTTTCCTGAACTATATCTAATACAATACAGAGAAAAATGTTCACTTACATTAATATCAAATATGTGTGTGCGTATACACATAACAAACAGCTTGTTATAATATCACCATTAGTAAAAATCAAAGAAAAAAGAGATATTTTCCATAAGTAATTTTGAAATATAAACATAAATCTTGATAAAAATAGTATTTTAAATTTTAGATGTGCCTGAAATGATTGAAAAAAGAGATATCCATTTTGAGAAACAAATATGTATATTTTAGTATCTCCAAATCTGTAAAAGACACATTTAACTTAGACATCCAAAAAGAACCCCAAAACTATCATTGCACATGTCATCTTTCTAATCTATAGGGAAGTGTGTAATACAGATAAGAACTTTAAAAACTCTGATATAATATAAATACATGCTTATATTTCTTTCTCACTACACACACACACACACATATATATATATGTTGCATTCACCTCCATTAAAGATAAGAAGATAAGTTTCTTATTTCTCAACCAAATCATAAAAGATTTTCACTTACTTGAACTAACATATATTTAACATTTTTCTTTTTTTTTTTTTAAATTTCAGCAAGTATTTGCTGATCCTCTTCTCCATATGAGACACTGTACTAACTTTCCCCTACTCTGATGTTTTATTGTTATATTCATGAAAGGTATTTGATCAACATTATGGCTACTGTGCTTTTTTTACTCCTTATAATGAGTATGAGTCAGTCCGTGTCACAATACCCATTGAAAGTTATATAGGAAATACAATTGTTCCAGTAACTGTGGCTGCATAACTAAAACTCAGATGTAATATAACCATGTATCATCCTATGGATTATATAGGCAAGTAAGGTAGGACACAGCAAGATAGTTTCTTTTAATTCCCCAAAGGCTAAGGTTTCACATTGAGGGCTTGAAAGTTGAAATAGTTTGAAGGCTCACTAGCTTATTGGCTGAGAGCTGATACTGGCTGTTTGCTGAGACCTCAGTTGGGACCATCACTGGAGTACCTACACGTGGCCTCTCCATATGACTAGAATTCCTTGACTACATGGTAGCTAGGTTCCACAGTTGATCATCCAGAGAAAGGGCCATGTGGATTACTTTTAATGACATAGCCCCAACTCTCAAATAGTGTCACTACTGTCATGCATATTGTACCTAAGAGTCACAATCCCTCTGCCCCGAGATTCAAAGGGAAGCAAAATAGATTCCAACACTTGATAGGGAAGAGAAGTGGCACCGTTTGGAAGGGTATATGGGAATGGAGATATTGCTGTGGTAACTTGCAAAATCCACTTCAGTACTGAAACATCAAATGCAGTAATCTCAGGGATGTCAGTCTAAGGGTATTTATTTATGTTTTAATTCTTTATAATTATTTTTATATTTCATATTTTAAATAATAATCATATACTTATTTAAAACAAAAAAGTAATATGTGTGTACATAGTAGGAAAATTGTCAGCATCACAGATGTCTTATCCAGATTATAGGAAATAGCGTATTATGTTTTATTGTAGTTGTCCTTATAAGTTTATTTAGGCAGTGAGGCATGGTGGTAAATATTTTATCCCTGAATGTTTTTTTATTTGACAGTAAAATAATAAAATAAAAGTATCACTGTCTTTCAAAATATTTTTTGTTAAAGTTATCTATATGAGTTTCCTAGAAATTCCATAACAAGTTACTAGAAGCTTGATGGCTTAAATGACATGTATTTATTCTCCCACGGTTTTGGAATCCAGAAGTTGGAAACTAAAATGTCAGCAGGCTCTGGGGGAAAATCAGTTCCATGCCTCTCTCTTTTAGCTTTTGGTAAATGACAATACTTGATGTTCCTCAGCTTGCAGATTCATTGTTCTAGTCTGCATCGCCATTTCACATGGCCTTATCCTGTGTGTGCCTTCTTTTCTTCTCGTCTAAGTACACTTGTCAGGGGATTTAAGATCTATCCGGATAATCCCAGGACGACTTCATCTTGATACGTTTAACTTAAGTACTTCTGCAAAGACCCCTTTTCCAAATAAATTTACACCCACAGGTTCTGAGTAGGCATAATTTTGGCAGCACCATCATTTAACCTATTACAATATCAATGGCAATATTTTACCAAAAGTATAAAAAATCTATTAGTACACAAAGTGCTCAATTATTCTAAAGGGAAAGCACAGAAAGTTATTTTAGTTTCTCTACTTTCAATAACTTTTTTTTCTTTTTCAGTATTATTGCTATGTGTTGCTAGTCATCACTAATTAAAGTACTTTATAAATTCGGGGAATTGTTTGCTCTTCTTTCTTTCTTTTTTTTTTTTTTTTTGATGCTGCATTATCATTGAATTAAGGTTAACGTAGCTAAACTTAAGGCTAACGTTGTCATACTTTAAAAATTTTACAAAGATCGCGATTTACTTGTTCAACTAGTTGATTTAAAATTCTGTCCATATATGGACCAGTAGAGTAAGACAGCTATCTGTCCAACATACCTCATTCACCCCTGGAAAACAAAAACAAAAACAAAAACAAACAAAATTATATATATACACACACTCTTTTCCTATTCA
Source organism: Ailuropoda melanoleuca (assembly GCF_002007445.2). Classification (NCBI taxonomy): domain Eukaryota; kingdom Metazoa; phylum Chordata; class Mammalia; order Carnivora; family Ursidae; genus Ailuropoda; species Ailuropoda melanoleuca. The sequence continues at coordinate 127,500,784 of NC_048220.1, read as the reverse complement.
ATCTCTTGACTCTCAACATGGCCTGCAATTGTTCAATTTATACCAAAGCATAGATAATACATAGTGGAGAAATTAAGTAGATTATAAAGACAGTGGCTTAATACAACCAATTAATCCCTACCATTCTTAACTTTTTATTAATCTGTGCTTGCTGTTGGCTTTCCACTTTTTTATTTTACCATAAAAAAGCCTTTCTTTCCTGTTTAAGAATGACATGTTGGGGCGCCTGGGTGGCACAGCGGTTAAGCGTCTGCCTTCACGCTCAGGGCGTGATCCCGGCGTTCTGGGAATTGAGCCCCACATCAGGCTCCTCTGCTATGAGCCTGCTTCTTCCTCTCCCACTCCCCCTGCTTGTTCCCTCTCTCACTGGCTGTCTCTATCTCTATCGAATAAATAAATAAAATCTTTAAAAAAAAAAAAAAAGAATGACATGTTATCTATTAAATGCATTCACTAATTTTCACAATCTTTTTCTCAAATTCCACATCTCTACAACATTGTAACTGAGTATCTTAACCCTGTGATTTTGAAGGTAAAAGTAAATTAAAGCATGATCAACATACAAGTCTAAAACCTTTATTTCTAAGAAAATATCACATTCTTATTTTATATGAATTAAATAGGGAGTATGGCCTTCACACACTCTTTTTAGACATTTATGATTTAAAGCATCCCTTAAATTTGTAGTCATAAAACAAAACACGATTTATGTGTAGTTGTTTTTGTTTAATAGCTCACTGAAATTATTTTTCACTTCAGTATATGTGTATAGGTCTCAGTGGTGACTCCAGGTTAATAAATATAAAAGAATATAGAATTTAACATTGGCACAGATATTTTATATTTAGCATACTCTGTAAACTAATTTTGTGTAGAAAAACAACTTTCAGTTATGGCATATAAAGGGCCAGTTAAGTCTAATTTCATAGAAATGGGAACTTATAGGTAAAAAAGAACTCTGTAAATCATGAACCTAAGGCAAATAGAGTTTTAAAAACTTGTTTGAGTCAGTTCTAGGGCAAGAAACAGAATATTTTGATTTCCAGTTCTATTTTCTTTATATCATTACATTTGAGAAAATGTCCTCAATTTGTCCCCCAATTTAATGGGGCTTTACAATTTAGTTACAGATAAATTAATCAACAATAATTAATTTTAGTTTAGGCTTTATTTAGTTTTTACTAACAAGGAAAATTTGATAGAGATTTTATTCCCAGCTTGAATTATCTCAAAACTTAATAGTAATTTAGGTGAGTTAGCAATGGGATGCTTATTTGGGGGGTAGAGGGAGAAGTGTACTAGAATAAAGTGTAAGAGTTTCTAAAGTCACAAATGTAAATGTCAAATTACTATGTTCATACTAGTATGAAACACCTAAAACTAATACAAGATTATATGTCAAAACAATACTTCAATTAAAAATACATTAATTATAAATGCATAAATACATAAAAACTCACAACCACAACTTGATTCTCAGTAGTGATTAGTTTACAGTGTGCATTAAACATCTTAATGTTTAAATTTCCTAAGTTCTCTTTAAATCAAGAAACTTTTAAAATATTAAAAATAATGGAATGTTCCAGTTAATGTTATAGTGTTTATTATCATTATCACTTTATTAGTTGAATTTCAAAGCTGTGCTTTTAAATGTACTCCTATGTTATTTATAATTGCCTGAAACCATCAGTTAAACTAAAAATAACCTTTTTTTTTAGCATAATGACACAACGTTTCTCCGCTTATTTTATGGGAATGTAAAAGAAAGATGAAGTTAGTTATTTTCTTAAATTGGATTTCTCTCTGAAATTCCTTTTGTGCAAAACAATGTCTTGGAAACTGCTTTACATTTTTTAACAAAGAAAATCTGTCTTGTTTAATCCGAAAATAAAACAACTACTCATTAAGTCAATTAAGAAATGCATTTTGGGAAATTAGAAGTTTACTTATATTGTTTATAAAGTTGGGAAAATAGTCTTTTTTTTTTTAAAGATTTTATTTATTTATTTGACAGAGAGAGAGACAGGCAGCGAGAGTGGGAACACAAGCAGGGGGAGTGGGAGAGGAAGATGCAGGCTGCCAGCAGAGGAGCCCGATGCTGGGCTCAATCCCAGAACACCGGGATCACACCCTGAGCCGAAGGCAGACGCTTAACAACTGAGCCACCCAGGCGCCCTGGGAAAATGTTCTAACTGGAGTATCCAATTTTGTGAATCCATAGCACAAGTACGTATCATAAAACTATTCTGAAATTTGAAAAAATGTACTTTCATTAGGTTCATAGAGTTATAGGGTGTTAACTGCTATATTAATAAATAATCCATAACCTAAGTAATGTGTGGTGTGAATGCATCTAACTTTCAGTGAAATTTTTTCGTTGGGTATTAACTAAAAATATCTTCTATAAATAAAAGTACAGTAAATAGAAATTATAATTTATGTAATTTCATAATAATTAGTAAAGATTTGCCCCTTTCTTATATTTAGTAAATGAGAAACTACAAAATCAATGTTTAATAACTATCAATTAATATTTTAGCTTTATCATAGATATGAATTAATTTAAAAGAAAAATAAAGGGACCCAAAATTAGGAAAAAAAAAAAACAAACAGTAAATAAAGGCTTCTGGAAAACTTACAATTTCCATTAGCTGAAGTATTTGATAAAATAACTTTCACATTTGAGATATCATATACTATACTCACAAAATACTTTTTTAAAAATTCTGAGCATTTATATAATCATTACTTCTTTCATGTGGTTAAGTCTCATTATTTTTCCCCACATCATAAGATGTAATAAAAGTGATTTAAAAAATACATTATTGGGGTGCCTGGGTAGCTCAGTAGGCTAAGCATCCGACTCTTGATTTTGGCTCGGGTCATGATCTCAGGGTTGTGAGATAGAGCCCCACATGATTCAGCACTGGGTGTGGAGCCTATTTAAGATTTTCTCTTTCCCTCTCCTTCTGCCCCTCCTGCCCTCAAAAAAAAAAAAATACACTATTAGATCACATTTTGGGTCTAATCTTTTTTACTTTCAAGATACAGAATATATGATAGGTTATATGTGTATAGTTATTCTCTTTGAATTTTGCATAATTGCCTATCTTACAAGAGAAGACTCCAAAATTAAGATTAAACTGCAGTTTGTAATGATTCACATTATTTGCTACGTATATATATAGTCATAAAATTTGTTTTTTGTTGTTGTTGTTCTTTTTTTGTTTGAGACTAAAGGAGCGAATCTGTGCATGGTGATGTAATGTGGTTACTGTGTCACAATGGGCAGAGGTGGAACACCAAGTAAAAAGAGTTTTTGTTTTGTTTTGTTTTGTTTTGCTATGCTTTGCTTTGTTTTTATGTCCTATTTTGATATGTATTCCTTTTCCTGCTCTGCAGGACGGAGTAGAACATGGGAGGAAAGGTAGGTTTACAAACTTCCTTCTCCTCCTTGAAACCAAATGAATAAAGAAAAAGAATTTTCCTTCATCATTCCCAGTGTTTTTGTTTCTCAACTATTAAGCTTATAGTCTACAAGACGTGCCTTCTCATCTCCACCAGGTATTGCTGCTCCCCAAATCACGAGGGTGTCTCTAAATGTTAACCACTGCTCTTTTATGCATATTCCACAGACCACAAATGAGCAGTATGTTCGTGCTTCAGAAACTTCAAATTGTGTCATAAAAATGCATCCATGGAATTAACAAAAACTCTCCCTACCTCATCATGGCTTCCAATTTTTTTTTCAAATTTCATTTTTTTTTTTCACAAGAGGACAAGTATTTTCAAAACTGTCAAGTTTGTCAAACTCATCAAAATCTACTTAAGATGGGGAATTTTACCATGCAATTTTTCTCAATAAAAATAAAGAAAAAATTTCAAGCTTTTGAAAGATTTCTGAGCAAATATGATTACAGAAACAGTTTTCCAGAATGTTCTATCTTAATTTTCTTCTTAGCTTTTGAGTCTCCAACAACTGCATGTTTTTTTTTTTATTTTTTCCTCTCTAACTTAACCTGGCATTGTGTGCTCTTTTGTAAAAATGCCACATTGTTTTTATATATTTATTAATAAAACCTATCTTGCTTCTCTTGACCACGCCACTTGTATTTTGACAAACTAAAATGATGACTAGAGCCATCTTGAAACTAAGAACTTAAGATGGAGGACTAAGAAGATGGTATGAATGGAATTGCTTCATGATTTTTTCATGGATCCTGCCCACATATATCCCCTCTCTTCACTCTGAAAATAATTCAACACAAATAAAGGAATTGATTTGGACATCTTCTCTAATATTAGCCACCCCTTCACCTGAACACATGTATTATTTTTTACCTTGCAATCATATCGTTGGCAAAAGGGGAAAATTTTTAATTTTCCTTTATAAAATGCACATTCATTATTTAATTCTTCTATTATTTAATTTGCTAGTACTGGCAATAGTATTGAATAGAAGTGGTGAGAGCTAAAATCCTAGGTCACCTATTCCTGATGATAGGGGAAAATCATTCAGCATTTCACTATTAATAGGTAATTTTCCATAAATAATCTTTATTAGGTTAAGTTTTTTAATTCACAAGTTCCTGATTTTTTATTAATGAATGGGTATTGAATTTAATGAAATACCTTTTCAACAACTATCTATACGATTACATAATTTTTGTTCCTTTTTATTTTTGTTTCTTATGGTTAATTACATTAATTGATTTTGGATTTTTGAACTGATCTTGCATTGCTACAGTAAAGCCTGCTTGGCCATGATGTACTATCTTTTTGATATACTGAAGGATTTGATTTATTAAAATTTAAAAGAGGGCTTATGTCTAGGTTTGGGGGGTTGTTTTGTTTTGTTTTGTTTTTTGTAATGTCTTTTTCAAGTTTTGTAAACAGAGGTATGTCAGCTTTATGAAATGAGTTAGGAGTATATTGCCCTCGTGTATTTTCTGAAAGACTTTGCATAAATTGATTTTTTTTCTTAAATTTTTTATTGGAAATAATGTGAGGTGGAATTTGAAGGGAGGTTTTTGGTTACAGATTTAATTTCTTTAATATGTAAAAGGCTCTTTAGTTATACCAAAAATACACTGTTTTACAGTCAGTTGTGTACAACTGAGGATAAGTGCCATTTACAAGGTATTTGTCCTGTTCATTTACATTAAACTTATTGACGTAACGGGATATTATCTTTTTAATGTTCTTAGTTTATGTAATGATATTCCCTCTTTCATTCTTGATATTGATAATGTGTTTTTCTTCTTTTCATTAATCTTGCTATGTATTCATCATTAAAAAATATTTTCAAGGAACCAGTTGTTGAATTTGATACTTTATTATACATATGTTTTCTATGTTATTTACTTACTTCTGCTCTGGTATTTAGTGAATTTTTTTTCTTTGATTTATTTTTCGTTTAGTTGGTTTGGTTTGGTTTATATCACTAATTTCTCTTTTTTTCTCTTTCTTTCATTATTATAGAATAGTTTCAAATTTACAGAAACATTGCAAAGACAGTATTAAGTGTCTGTAAACACTTCACTCAGTTTTCCTTACTGTTAACATCTTATAAAAAAATTGTATATTTGTCCCAAATAAGAAATTAAATAGGTAAAATACTATTAGCTGAATTCCACACACTTTTTAATATTCACCTGTTTTTCCAGTCTTGTCTTTTTGCTGGTCTAGTATTCAAACCAGTTTACCACATTCCATTAAGGATTTCCAACTTTTCAAGGTGAAATGCAAATAATGATTCCAAATCTTTCCTGTTTTTAATACAGATAATTAATGTTATAATTTTCCATCTAGGAATTTTTTATTTCTATTTCATAAATTTAGATATGTTGTAATTTAATTATTCAATTGAAAGATTTTATAATTTCCTTTCTTATTTTTCTAGGAACCATCAATTACTTAGAAATATGATGCTCAAATTCCAAGTATGCTGGTGTTTTCAAAGTATCTTATTACTATTTATCTGTATTTTAATATTGTTGTATCAAAGAACATATTCTGTATAAGATTTCAATCTTTGTGATCTATAGCTCAGAATATTGTCTATCTTTGTGAATATCTCATGTACACTTGAAAATAATGTGGTTTTGGTGAGTTTTTTTGTAAATATCAACTAGATCAAGTTACTTGACAGTGTTCCTTAAATCTCCTATATGTCTACTGAAATATATTTTTTGCCTAATTGGCTCTATCATTACTCAGAGAAAAAAGTAATGATTCTGCCCCCAATAATATTTATCTACCTGTCTATCCATCTATCTATCCATCCATCTTTTTGTTTTGTCAGGCTTTGGTTCATTTTGATTCATCTTCAAAATCCATGGAGCAAAACCTGACAAAATAATTCAGGTTTTATGAGTTCTACATGAATTGATCTTTTTAGAATTACAAAATGTCCATTTTTATGTCCACAAAAACTTTTTAAAAATCCATTTTTAATAATGTTCACATTTTCACTTCCACCTATTTGTATCTCTATATTTAAAGTATGTTTCTTGGAAACAGTACATAGTTGAATCATCCCTTTTTATCCAAACTAATTGTATGATTTTCTTTTATTATACAGATAATTGAAATTATATTGTCTCAGATTATCCCTATAATTAATGGTTATATCCATTATATTACATAATTACTTATTTTTATAGTAAAAGTAACCCTTTATGTCAACCATAAAATACAGGCATTTTAGAACTTTTTTATAAGTGTTGTCAATAAAAGATTATGAAGCTAGCATAAGGCTTTCTTTTTCTATTTAATTTATAGGCTTAGCTTCCTTATTATGGTTTTTAACTCATTTGAAGAGCATATTTTATTTGTAGTGAGATTTTCTTCAACTTTAATTTTTGTTCATTTTTTGGGTAAATTTTACTAATCCTATTTACTAAGAAATCAGCTGGAGTCCCCTTCCTCCTTGTTGGTGCCACATCTAACATGTACCAACTTCTTATATACACAAGAAAAAAAAATTCTGAACCCTCACTTAGCTTTACTTGTTGATTGGCTTGTTTCAATGCAAATATCATGATGTTTTTATTTGTTACTGTAGCATGTTTTATTGTGTGTCTCTTAAAAATTTATTTAATAATTAAGGGACTTTTATGTGTTTATATGTTTTATCACTAATTTGTGAGGCTCATGAAATATTCTATTAGAATATGTACTGTTGCTCATACAGAATAAACTTGTGAAATACATGATAATGTCATATAAAATTCAAAATAGTCCAATTATCCAGGTAATTTATACATTTGTTTCTCAGAAAGGTCATACAGAAAAATCTCTCTATGCAAGAGTAGTGATGTTTAAATCAAACTTTGGTCAGTTGATTTAATTCCCCCCCTTATTCAAGAAACTTCCCAAATCCAGATGGGAAAGAAAATACCACTATATGCCAGAATAAACAAATAAAAATTTAGAAGACAAATTGAATAATTAGTAACTTTTACTTCAGTTCTACCAGCTGTCCGGAAAGTGATATCTTCAGCCACCTGCCTAATTATAATCACAACTATTCAAAATTTGTACCGATATGTTATGCAAAAAACTCTTTATAAGACTATTTGTTTAGATTATTTCTGAAGTATCTCAAAGTATTTTCTATTTAGTGGTCTTGTTTGATAATACACAAGAATTAAAACAAAAATACATGAAATATATTAATAACCCACCTTTATATTTGAAAATACTGTATTATACTTTATTATCTGACAGAGTATTCATTAGTCAAGTGAAATACTTATTGGAAAGATATTATAGAAAACACGGTATATAAAATCAAACAACACAATAGATGGTATCCATATTTATTTCTATGATTCTTTCTTGGTAACCTTAGTTTTTTGGTAACCCTACATTTTTTAATTCAAATTAATTAGAGAGAGAGATGCCACATTTCAGAAATAATAATTTGCTAATGTTTTAATTTCAAATAATATAAATCCAAACCTTTTGAATAAATATTACATTTTAGTCTTGAAATAGTGGTTATAATGTATATTTATATTTTACACTATATAAATCAAAAAAAAAAAAGATTGTTTGAAAATAATCCTAAATTTGTGGCACAATATAGAGCAATCGTAATCCTTGTAGAATGAATATTTTAATGAAAGTACTTTTGTTATTTTAGAAGGAGTGGCTAAAAAAATTGGGATGAATAAAATCCATGTGCAATATGCAAGAGACTATATTAAAATGTACACGAGCATAACATGTATAATTATATGTGTATGTGTAACTGTGTATATTACATATACATAATTATAAATATACATATTCAACCAACTATCCAAAATAGATTTTAAAAGTCTCTGTGTGAATGTTCAGATCAAATTTTGAATCCAAATTCTATTACTAAAACTATTGACCCAATGTTAATACATATTGATTTACATAATTTATGATTTATATAATTTGTCATCACAAATTTGTTTTGAAGACTATACTCATAAGTCCTTAGCAGTGTGTGTGTGTGTGTGTGTGTGTGTGTGTGTGTGTGTGTGTTATTCTGCTTGTAGACATTGGTTTAGACCACTTGTATTTGAATACCTACCTTATAACTTCCTCAGTGTGTGTGAATCTGGGCAAATATACACTGCTAAGGGATCATTTTCCTCATATTTAAAATTGGGACAAAAATTATTCTTTCGAGAATTAAAATACCATCATTGATGGTAAGCACTTAGGAAAATGATTCAAGCACAGTCATCACTGCTTTTTAAAGTGCCTTATTTCATTGATTTTTAAAATTCTTCAGTTTTTTTTTTCTAACCTTTGTTTTTCTACTGTTCTTTATTATTAGTACAAGTATTTTTCTATCTTTTGGCTTTGAGTTTTCATGAAATGCTAATTAAATTACCACATGTTTAATTTATAAAACTGAGCCTTGGAGACTGGTCAATATTAACTGAAAACCCAAACTTTAGGACTTCCTTCTAGATAGTGATTGTGTACACTCCTGATGATACCTTCACTTACATATCACAAATGGCAATGATCCTGGTGGTGGATGTGACTGATTAATATAAAACTGTTACTTTATTATGTATTAAATTGCATCCACACTTTTTATTCAAGGCATATAATGGGTCGCCTGGGTGGCTTCGTCAGTTGGGTGTCTGCCTTTGGCTGGGTTCATGGTATCAGGGTCCTGGGATCAAGCCCCTCATTAGGCTCCCTGCTCAGTGGGGACCCTGCTTCTCCCCCACCCCTCTCTCTCTCTCGTGCTCTGTCTTGCACACACACTCTCTCTCAAATAAAATAAATAAATAAGATCTTAAAAAAAATAAAAGAAATACAAACTTGGTTGTATCTGGTATCTACCCAGTTGTGAAAAAAGCCTTAAGAGGAGACTAGAGGATAAAATAAAAGGGAAAAATAAGGTATATTGAGGAAAAAAAAAAACACAACAAAACAGAATGCCAAGGCACAGTAAATAAAAAGAGTACAGGAAAATTTGCAGTATTCCTCACTTGATTAATAGATCGAAAATAAGGTCATAAAAGGAAAAGACAAAAATACTGGGGTACCAGGGTGGCTCAGGTCAGTTAAATGGTCAACTCTTGATTTCAGCTCAGGGTCATGGGGCTCTCCACTCTGCAGGGAGTCTGCTTGAGGATTTCTCTCCCTCTCTCTCTGCCCCTCCTCTCTCTCTCTATGTCTCTCTCTCAAATAAATTTAAAAATCTTTTAAAAATGGCAAATAAATAAATACTCACACCACAATGTACTAACTTCAACTCATCTCAAACTGGAAATATAGTCTTTAAGTATTATAGAAAGTTAGTAAAATATTCATTGTAACGTGTCACTAGAGCAGAGGTTTAATTTAACTGGCAAAGTCATTCTGTAACTAATTGGAAATGCTCTGAACTATCAGTTAAATCTGATTGATAGTCATAGTTCTGATATTGATTAGCCATGGTATAGCAATGAGTCATAGCACTGTAAGAAATGTCCTTACATTGTGGTTCTACCACTCTCCTTTCCTCCTTCCCTCCATCTCTGTCAATCTCTCTTTCTCTCTCTCTCTCTCTCTCTTTCTGCCTGTCTCTCTCTCTTCCCTCCCTCCCTCTTCCACTTTTAGCAAATTAATTGAAATAATTCTGATTGACACACAGACATATACTATGACATAGATGTCTTTCTGAGTGTACCTCTCTGGGAGACTAATGTCCTTCTCTTTTTATTAGTCAATCTTTAGCTCCCTGGAACTCTTCTGGAAGCAACCTCTTCCTACTGGAGGTGAAAGTGTTCTAATTGAGATAGTACCCCTTTCCTCTCTCAAGCCTGCAGCATACTGGTGTTGAAGATACTGTAAAACTTTCTAACTCTAACCAGTCTGACTTGGTTTAATTTTGTTTCCAGAAAGAAAATAAAAATAAATTAATAAAGACAATGGGTGAAATTATAGCAATTAATACAGCAATATTACAGTACTGAGGTGAAAATGGATAGAAAAGAGGTTATTTTTCAATATTCCTTTTAATGTTAAATTTTCTTGATTGACTTCCAAGCTAAGACCAGTGATACACATAAGCCTATCTATGTGTTCAAGCTCATATAATTATTACCTTCTCATTAATAATACCTACACGGTCTATATACATTATAGTGTGTTGGCTACATGCAATATCCTAGAAGTATGGTTTGCCTGTGATAATTTTTTTTGTGAATCCTATTAAGCCACATCTTTGGTTCAAGTTTCAATGTCTGGAAAGGACACTTTATATATATTAACCTTCTGAATCACAGTTATTTCTATGATTATAGTCTTATGGTATGGTATCTTTGGTAAAGTCCCAAGACTTCAATATTTTTGAAAGTACTCTGTTAACCAGTGGTGTTTGGAGTCAACCCTTTAAATTGAAAGATATTCAATATGGAAGTACAAGTGGGCTTTTAAGGATTTTTCCTTTTCAAATTGAAATGTTTTATATTTAGCCCTACATCTTTACTTTCCATATTAATTTTAGATGAAGTTAAGGAAACATTTGTCTATCTAAATTTGAAGATGTAAAAAAATTATTAGTGCAAACAGTTTTATAAGAAAATTAAGAATTTAAAAAAAAGAACTATATTAACTTTTAAATTGATACCAGGACTATGTAGATTTTTTGACTATTGATGCAAATTAATAATATAATGTATTTTAATAAGCTACTTTAAATTGCATAAATAGCATAGGGAAAGTAAATTGTTTTAAAAAATCAAATGAAGTCCATATTTTTTCTTTTGTCTTTGTGAATGGATTAAAGATCAAATAGTAAATATGAATTCAGTGCTGTTCCATGGTAGAAACACAAAACTCAACGACTAAAAGCATGTTTGTAATGAATTGAATAGTGCCTCCTGAAAATTCAAGTCCAAGTGGCCTATCAGAATGGGACCATATTTAGAAATAGCATCTTTACAGATACAATTATTAATAAAAGGATCACTGTCCTTATATTAAGATACACAGATACACAGGAAAGAAGGGCATATGGAGACAGACAGAGGTGGTAATGATGTAGCTATCAGTCAAGCAATGCTAAGATTTGCTGGCAACCACCAGAAGCTAGGAAAGAAGAATGAAAAAGGCTCCCTCAGGGGTACCTGGGTGACTCAGTCAGTTAAGCATCTGCCTTTGGCTCAGGTCATGATCCCAAAGTCCTGGGATCAAGCCCTGTGTGGGGTTCCCTGCTCAGTGGAGAGCTTACCTTGCCCTCTCCCTTTGCCTTCCCCCACCATTGTGCTCATGCTCTATCACTCTATGTCAAATAAATAAATAAAATCTTAAAAATTTTTTAAATGGAAAAAAAAAAGACTCCCTCAGAACCTCTAGAAAAAAAAAAAAAAACAATCCTGACAACACCTTAATTTCAGACTCTTGTTCTTCCAAACTGTAAGAGAATGTATTTGTTGTTTTAAGCTTCCCAGTTTGTGTTACTTTATTATAACAGCCTAGACAATTAATGTAATGTATGACCATGACAACTATAACTCTTTTACAAAGAAATACATGGCAGCATATTGCTTAGAATCTAGAGGGGAAATATGATATATATGAATAAAATAGACACAAACACTATATCAACAAAGTCAGGATATTTCAAATATCAATATGTTAAAATAATAAAGGTATGACCGTTTCCAAGGATAGAAAACTATGGCTTGAGCCATAGTGGGTTTGAGGTTTATCATGAGGAATTGATCAGAATTTGTGAGAAGGTAGATTATAGAAAATTCCAAGTTTGGCACCAGAGCGGGGAATGGCATAAACTATGAAAGTCATTAAAGTATAATCAACATATGCATATTATGCTTATGCAATATTATCTGGAATAATGTGAAGACCATGAAGATCTCAGTGAAATGATGAAACTATTATTTAAAATAATATATTCTCCTGGGGTGCCTGGGTGTCTCCATCAGTTAAGCGTCTGTCTCTTGGTTTTGGCTCAGGTCATGATCTCAGGGTCCTGAGATAGAGCCCTGTATAGGGCTCCAGGCTCTCCACTCAGCGTGGAGTTTACTCGAGCCTCTCTCTCTCCCTCTGCCCCTCCGTGTTCTCTCTCTTTCAAATAAAAAAAATAAAAATATGTATATAAACAAATAATCTTTTAAAAAATATATTCTCCCTTCTTATTTTTCTTCTACCTATATTATGTCTAAATACCACTCAGTGTTCATGACACAAATGGCAACTTTCTCAATGCTCTAATTCTTCGATTCACTTAGTTCAAATTAAACTGTGCCCTCACTGAGTATATACATTCATCTGCTTTTCCAAGTAAATTGAAGTTTATTATTTCTGTGTTATAATTTAGAACCAGTTTTTTATTAACCAGACCAATTACTTTTAATTTTACGTAGGCCCGGTTAAACTCATCATTCACAAATCGTGCCATGAAATCTCAGGGGAGACAAAAAAAGAATATAAGTGGATATAATACATTTTAACATTTCTGTTAAAGTATTTATTGCTATAAAATTGTATTTATTCTACAATTCTTTGTGACTCTTAATGTTATACATTGACAATTTGAATGCAGTAAAGTGTGAAAAATAGGAAATAACAAATAGGCTTCCTTATTCAGTGTTGAGAACTAAATCTTTACAACCTATAAAATAATCAAGCAAATAAAAAACAATTATCAAAAGTGTTTCATAATGTATTTTATTTTTTTCTGATTGTCTTTAAAATATCCTATATATACTCCTAACTATAGTGAACAAACTGATGGTTACCAGAGGGGAGGTGGGCAGAGGTATGAGTTAAATAGGTGATGGGGTTTAAGGAGTGGACTTGTTGTGATGAGTACTGGGTGATGTATGGAAGTGCTGAATCACTAATTTCTACACCTTAAACTAATATTACACTGTATGTTAACTTACTAGAATTTAAATAAAAACTTGAAGAAAAAAAACTATATAATTAAGTCTGAGAGACTTTGTTCTTCTTTCAGTTATAATTAAACAAAAACAAATACTTTTCATGTTTGCATTATCCCTGTACAGTAACTAGTTGTTTATTTGAAGACTGCATTTCCTCATGTATATAATTTTTTTTGGTATTACATATTTTATATTGATAAAATACTATTACTTATGTTGCTTGAGTGACAACTTAAAGTTTTTTAAATAAATTACTTTTATTTTAGGCATGTCAAAGTAGAGAAGGCAAAATTAAAATGATTACTATTTTATCCATTAATGATTTCACATGCGAGAAAAAATCAATATGTTTACTACTCTCCGTGCCAAGAAGCTAACCAATTAAATTTAAATTGAATATATAAAATTACATGTCTGATTTTAAAATTTAAGATTTCAGTCTTCTTAAAGAAAGTATTTTTTTTAAGATTCAAATGTGTGTGTTTAAAGCTTAACAATTGAAGGGTTTCTTTTTTTCCCACATTTGCATGCTTGGTGTATGTTATATACCTGCAGCTTAAACTGGTTCAAATGTTGTATTAAAATAAAATATATTTAATTTGATTTTTATTATAAATGAATAGTTTTACCTGGAAGAATATACCCAAATATTTCTGTAAATAATAACCAACCAGACATTTCTCTACTCATATCCTTTCCTTGAATTTTCAGGAAAAAAGAAATTCCTCTACTGATTTTTTTAAGAAACATATTTTTTTTTAATTCAGAATACACTGAGAAACAATTTTTTTCCTTCAATTGAATGTAAGAAACTTTTGGATGAATAATCAGTGGGCAAATCATTTGCAATGAATAGTTTAGGCAATATAATTCTATAAAACTCGTAATAAAAAGATCTATATTTCTAAACCATTTCCAAGGAAAAAATGATAGTTTGGAATTAAATGCAACAAAAATATTTTCACTAGAAAAAACAGTATTAATTCTTCCTATATATTTATATAAATGTGTTTAAAATCAGGGAGTACGTTATGGCTGAATAGGGCACTCTATTGGTATGAAACCAGAAATGTTGGTTTTTCATGTGAATGTGGATTTTTCTTTACATATATTCATCAATAGTATTCAATGATATCTTCCAAAAGACATACATTTTGGTTTTTGCTCTTTATGAATAGAAACAAAGGCATAATGCATCTCATGCTCAAATGTTCTATACAAGTTTTCCAACAGCTTAGAACCTACATTATTCCCAGTAACAATATAACAACTTAAAAGACAAAAAAAATAATAATAATAATCATTACTATATCCAAGGTAGGGGGAGGATCTTGGTTACATTTAGTGAAAAGAAACTTCATGTTTGCTTATTGGTATTAACTTCAATTTTACCTTTACTATAACTCAGTTACTTTAATGCTGAATATGAACATGTTTTATTTCTTTCTAATATCCATCATATTTTATATTTTATTATGGTGCATATAATATTATTGGATAAATCCGTACTATGTATTTAAGTTATATAACACTTTTTGCATATGCACCAACATTTATAAATTAATTAATGGAAAAATGCTCTTCCCTGACATATAGCAGTTTATATTTTTTGAAAGTTGATACAATGTTATTTATTAGGGTCATAAAAGGTGATAACAATGCTAGTAAAATGTTGACGTATTTTTAGTACTTGTTTTAATAAAATGTCTAGGTATGAATCAAGAAGTTTATCTTACTAATTTAAGCTCAATTTAATAGTATGAAAACACATACTCTCAAATATTTCAATAGAAAATAACCATGTGTGTGTTCAGATTACCTCTTAAGAAAATGCTTTTTGGTTCCCTGTTGTGGATTTTGGGCTTTATTAATTCATGCTACAATTTTCCTATCTATCTATCCACTCTTTTATCATCAAAATAAGCTCCTAATATTCAAAGGCTGCATATGTTATAAAACAGTCCCCTGGCAGCCATGAAAATATCTCTCTCACATCTCTTACGTTAGAAAATATAATTGATTGGAGTGCCTGGGTGGCTCAGTCATTTAGGTGTCTAACACTTGATTTCAGCTCTGGTCATGATCTCAGGGTCATGAGATCGAGCCCCAAATTTTAATTGTTTGTTCCAGCTCTGTGAAAAATGCTGACGGTATTTTGATAGGAATTGTATTGAATGCGTAGATTGTGTTGGGTAGCATAGATACTTTAACAATATTTGTTCTTTGACTCCATGACTATGGAATGTTTTTCCATTTCTTTGTGTCTTCCTCAGTGCTGGGCATGGAGAGCCTACTTAAGATTCTCTCTTTCCCTCTGCCCCTCCCCCACTGCATGCATGCTCTCTTGATTGCTTCCTCTCTAAAAAAATTAATAAATTAAATTAAATTAAAAAATAAAAATTAAGAAAAGAAAATATAATTGATTAATATCCCCAGCTGCTGCACTCTATAGCTATCTTATGTTTGCACTAAAGCCACACTTTTCTATAGGGTGTTCAAATCAATTGACTGATCATGGTATGATTACTAAGACACATCTATTCCTTTGAAATTTGTAACAGCTCAGTGGATGACTTTGGCTTGAGGCCTCCTAACTTATTTTACTGAAGCTTCCTTAGGACTGCATTCAAATCTGAGACCTTCTTTTTTCCTTCTCTCTCTTTTTCACAGTGGTTAGACCTGCATCATAATCTTCGCATTGAAGAGTAGCGTTATCACAAGAATTGATCCCATTTCTTATTTTAAAATATACTGTTACTAATAGCTAAAAATAGTTTAATATCAGACCTTCTCCCTTCCATGAATTTACATTTTGTGACATAAACAAAAAAATACTTCAAATTCCACGGAGGATCTAGAGGAAATTCATCTTCAACTCAAGATCTGCTCACATTCCACTAGTAGATTGCATATAATACTATAAGCTGTATTTTCTTGGTTGGAGTAAATCTATTGTGTTTGTTCACTTTTCCTAAGGAAGCATATCTGCTTCATCCATGCTGGGGAGTAAAAGGAAAAGGAAAAATAATTCCTACTTAAGTTATCTGATTTCTTTATCAGTTGACCCTTGAACAATATAGGGATGGGTCAACAACCTTATGCATAATCAAAAATCCACACACAACTTTTGACCCCCCCCCCCGAAATTTAACTAAATTCAACTAAATTTAGCTAAATGCTGACTGGAAGCCTTACCAATAATGTAAACAGTTGATTAACACATATTTGTATGTTATATATATTATGTACTGTATTCTTAAAGTAAGCTAGAGAAAATAAAATGTTATTAAGAAGATAAATACATTAACAGTACTATATGGTATTTATTGAAAGAATCTGCATATAAGGGACCCACACTATTCAAATTTGTGTTGTTCACGGGTCAACTGCATTTTTCTTTATTCATTCAATCATATAACAAATCTTAAAGACCCATTATGTGAATATATACAGACAATGTGTTAGTTCTTATAGAGGTAATGAAACCAAAACAAACCACAAACTCTGAACATGAAACTCAAGAGACAATATTTGATTTAATGAAACATTCATACAAAATAAATGCAAATTTACAACTCTGATAATTGATAGGGGAGGTACTTGCTGGTATGGGAGGATAAACAGGAAAAAATTGTAGACTTTAATGAATTAATAAAAATTGAGCTCTTGTTTAAACTGTATTAATTTCCTATTGCTTATTTTCATGTATGGTGTAAGAAAATGGTCCAGTTTCATTCTTCTGCATATGGCTGTCCAATTTTCCCAACACCCTTTGTTGAAGAGACTGTCTTTTTCCATTGGATGTTCTTTCTTTCTTTGTTGAAGATTAATTGACCATAGAGTTGAGGGTCCATTTCTGGGTTCTTGATTCTGTTCCATTGATCTGTGCATCTGTTTTAGTGTCAATACCGTACTGTCTTGATGATTACAGCTTTGTAATACAGCTTGAAATCTGGAATTGTAATGCTTCCAGATTTGGTTTTCTTATTCAACATTACTTTGGCTATTCAGGGTCTTTTCTGGTTCCATACAAATTTTAGGATTGTTTGTTCCAGCTCTCTGAAAAATGCTGAAGGTATTTTGACCGGGATTGCATTGGCTATGTAGATTGCATTGGATAGCATAGACATCTTAACAATATTTGTTCTTCCAATCCATGAATATGGAATATTTTTCCATTTCTTTGTGTCTTCCTCAATTTCTTTCATAAGTGTTTTATAGTTTTCAGAGTACAGATCTTTGGTTAGGTTTATCCCTAGATATTTTATAGTTTTTGGTGCAATTGTAAATGGCATTGATTCTTTTGATTTTTCTTTCTTTTGCCTCATTGTTAGTGTATAGAAATGTGACTGACTTCTGTGTATTGATTTTATATCCCGTGACTTTTCTGAATTCCTGTACGACTTCTAGTAATTTTTTGGTGGAGTCTTTTGCGTTTTCTACATAGAGAATCATGGCATTTGCGAAGAGTGAGAGTTTGACTTCTTTGCTGATTTGGATAGCTTTTATTTCTTTTTGTTATCTCATTGCTGAGGCTAGGACTTGCAGTACTATGTTGAGTAACAACGGTAGGAGTGGACATCTCTGGCATGTTCCTGACCTTCAGGGAAAAGCTCTCAGTTTTTCCCCACTGAGGATGATATTAGCTGTGGGTTTTTTGTATATGGCTTTTATGATGTTGAAGTATATTCCTTATATCCCTATATGCAGAGAGTTTCTATCAAGAAAGGATGCTGTATTTTATCAAACACTTTTTCTGCATCTGTTGGGAGGATCATATGGTTCTTATCCTTTCTTTTATTAATGTGGTGTATCACATTAATTGATTTGTTGATGTTGAACCACCCCTGCAGCCCAGGAATACATTCCACTTGGTCATGGTGAATAATCCTTTTAATGTACTGTTGGATCCTATTAGCTGGTGTCTTGGTGAAAATTTTTGCATCCATATTCATCAGGGATATTGGTCTGTAATACTCCTTTTTGGTGGGGTCTTTGTCTGGCTTTGGGATCAAGGTAATGCTGGCCTCATAGAACAAGTCAGGAAGTTTTCCTTCCATTTCTAGTTTTTGAAACAGCTTTAGAAGAACAGGTATTAATTCTTCATTAAATGTTTGATAGAATTCTGCTGGGAGGCCATCTGGCCCTGGACTGTTTTGGGGAGATTTTTACTACTGCTTCAATTTTTTTGCTGGTTATGGGTCTGCTCAGATTTTGCATTTCTTCCTGTTTCAGTTTTGCTAGTTAATATGTTTCTAGGAATGCATCCATATCTGCCAGATTGCCTAATTTGTTGGCATATAGTTGCTTATAATATGTTCTTATAATTTTATTTCTTCAGTGTTGGTTGTGATCTCTCCTATTTCATTCATGATTTCATCTATTTGGCTTCTTTCTCTTTTCTTTTTGATAAGTCTGGCTAGGGATTTATCAATCTTATTAATTCTTTCAAAGAACAACCAGCTCCTAGTTTCATTGCTCTGTTCTGTTCTTTTGGTTTCTATTTCATTGATTCCTGCTCTAATCTTTATTATTTCTTTTCTTCTGCTGGGTTTAGGCTTTATTTGCTGTTCTTTTCCAGCTCCTTTAGCTGTAAGGTTAGTTTGTGTATTTGAGACTTTTCTTGTTTCTTGAGAAAGGCCTATATTACTATATACGTCCCTCTTAGGACTGCTTTTGCTGCATCCTAAAGGCTCTGTAGTGCTGTGTTTTCATTTTTATTTGTTTCCATGTATTTTTTTTTATTCTTCCTTAATTTCCTGATTGACCCATTCATCCTTTAGTAGGATGCTCTTTAACCTCTATGAATTTGTGTTCCTTCCAAATTTTCTCTTGTGATTGAGTTCAACTTTTAAAGCACTGTAGTCTGAAAATATGCATGGTATAATCTCAATATTTTGCTTCCCATTAAGACCTGATTTGTGACCCAGTATGTGATCTATTCTGGAGAATGTTCCATGTGCAATCGATTAGAATGTGTATTCTATTGTTTTAGGATGAAATGCTCTAAATATATCTGTGAAGTGCATCAGGTACGGTGTGTCATTCAAAGCCCTTGTTTCTTTGTTGATCTTCTGCTTAGATGAACTTTCCATTGCTATGAGTGGGGTGTTAAAGTCCCCTACTATCATTGTATTATTATCAATGTGTTTCTTTAATTTTGTTATTTTTACATAATTGGCTGCTCCCAGTTAGGGGCATAAATATTTACAATTGTTAGATCTTTTTTGAATGGACCACTTTCTCACATCATACACAAAAATAAATTCAAAATGGATGAAAGACCTAAATGTGAGACAGGAATCCATCAACATCCTAGAAGAGAACACAAGCAGCAACCTCTTTGATCTTGGCCACGGAAACTTCTTATTAGACACGTCTTCAAAGGCAAGGGAAACAAAGGCAGAAATGAGCTATTGGGACTTCATCAAGATAAAAAGCTTTTGCACAACAAAGGAAACAGTCAACAAAACTAGAAGGCAACCTAGGGAATGGGAGAAGATATTTGTGAATGTCTTATCAGATAAAGGGCTAGTATCTAAAATCTATAAAGAACTTACCAACTCTACACCCAAAAAACAAAAATCCAGTCAAGAAATGGGAGGCAGATGTGAACAGACATTTCTCCAAAGAGGACATAAAAATGGCCAACAGACACATGAAAAAATGTTTCACATTGCTTGTCATCAGGGAAATACAAATCAAAAAAAAAAAAAAAAAGAGATACAACCGCACACCATTCAGAATGACTAAAATGAACAACTCAGGAAACAACAGATCTTGGCAAGGATACGGAGAAAGGGGAACCCTCTTAAACTGCTGGTGGTAATGCAAACTGGTGCAACCATTCTGGAAAACAGTATGGAGCTTCCTCAAAAAGTTGAAAATAGAGCTGCCCTATGACCCAGCAATTGCATTATTAGGTATTTATTCAAAGGAGACAAACAGTGATTTGAAGGGGCATATGCCTCAATGTTTATAGCAGCAATATCCACAATAGCCAAACTATGGAAAGAGCCCAGATGTGCATCAACAGATGAATGGATAAAGAAGATGTGGTGCGTGAGTGTGTGTGTGCAAGGACATGGATGGAACTAAAGAGTATTATGCTAAGAGAAATAAGTCAGTCAGAGAAAAACAACTATCATATTATTTCACTCATAGTTGGAATTTAAGAAACAAAACAGAGGATCATAGGGGAAGGGAAGGAAAAATAAGACAAAATCAGAGAGAGAGACAAACCATAAGGGATTCAACTATAGGAAACAAACTGAGGGTTGCTGGGGCGGGTGGGTGGAGGGTTGGGGTAACTGGGTGCTAGGCATTAAGGAGGACACTTGATAGAATGAGCACTGAGTGTTATATACAACTGATGAATCACTCTAAGTTCTACCTCTGAAACTAATAATACACTATATGTTAATTAAATTGAATTTAAATAGAAAAAATTTCCTATTGCTTTATAAAAAGAAAAAAAGGTTATTATGTTAGATGAGTGAAGTTCTAGACAACTACAGTAAAACATAGTTTCTTTGGTTAACAATATGATACTGTGCATTCAAAATTTATTAAGAGGATACATCTCCATGTTACGTGTTGTTTTTTTTTTTTTTTTAAAGATTTTATTTATTTATTTGACAGAGATAGAGACAGCCAGCGAGAGAGGGAACACAAGCAGGGGGAGTGGGAGAGGAAGAAGCAGGCTCATAGCAGAGGAGCCTGATGTGGGGCTCGATCCCGTAATGCCGGGATCACGCCCTGAGCCAAAGGCAGACGCTCAACCGCTGTGCCACCCAGGCGCCCCTCATGTTACGTGTTCTAACCACAAAAAAGGGGGGGCACAAAAATCCTCTGGAAAGTATTGGATATGTATATTCTCTTGATTATGGTGATGATATCATGGTTGTTTGTATATGTCTAAACTCATCAAATTATATGCATTAAATATTTACAATTATATATATAGTATACCTCAATAAGTCAATTAAAATAAAATAAATAAAAAAATACATAAATAAAAATCCCAAAGCTAGTGCTTTTCTAAATTTACCAACCTGCCTATTTTTACTTTGAAAGTTATAATTTATAGTCATAATTTTCCCATACATTCTCAATATTCAAATGTTTATTAAAAAAGTATGACCAAAATTAAATGAAGTTATTTTATAATAAAATTTTAGCTTTTTCTTAAAAAAATCACTGCAAACTTAGTTGCATGAAACAACATACATTTATTCTTTTATTATTCTGAAGGTCAGAAGTTCAAAATCAATTTTAAGGTATCGACAATAGTTCTGCTTTCTTTTCCCTTGCCTTTTTCAATTGTTAATGACCAACCGTACTCCTTGGCTCCCACTATCCTCAAAGCACACCATTCCATTCCGTCCATCCATCATCACATTGCCTCTCCTCGTTTACCTTCTGCCTCCTTCTGATGAGATTCCTGCATTTATATCAGATCAACCAAATTAATTCAGGTTGAAATCTCCCTAACTCAAGATCCTTAACTTAATTACATCTTGTGGGATTCAAGGCTGTTACCTTCCTGGGAAGTCAAAGGCCTGCCTGATTTTTCATCTGGATTAAGGGAACATTACCATCATCACCCCTAAATAAAGTCTAAAGGTACCAAGAGAATAAAAAATAAAGTTGTGTCATTACACTTTCTGGAAATTAGAATGGTACATTCATTCAGTCTACCACAGTAACTAATGAAATGTGATTTCATTCTGCAAAGTTAAATTTTAAACAGATAAAACAGTGATTACGCAGATACTTAAGACAGCTTTTTGCAAAATAAAACAAAACACCCTGAAACAATTGTTTTATGTTCCTTTTTGCTGCACTTAAACTTCACTCACAGAAATTCATTTATATATTATCTAGGAAAAGAGATATTGTTACATATATGTTAGTACTTAGATTCTGCCCTTAGGGAGATTTTCTTGAGGACACTTTGCCAGTCCAAATGAAGACACTAATGAAGTTCTCAATTTATGTTTTCACAGAGGTGACTTCCCATATTATTTTTCACGTGTGCCTCACTAAAGTTCTGAAAAATAGATTTCTTCTGAAGTCATCATACTCCAGTCACCCCTTTGCCAATTAAACCCCAGCATCTCATTTTATATGCTTGGCAGTCTGCCGATTACTGAAGGTGGCTTTTGGCTTTTGTTAAATGCTCGCTTCTCCATTTTTAATAAGACTCATACTTTTTGCCTAGACATCACCAAAATATCATTCCCTAGTAATTGCCATACTTAATATTTTTCTCACATATTAATTATATCTACAATTTTATTTATTTATATCTCCATCCATTTCCTAAAAGGCTTTACGAGGTTAAATTTAAAATACATATTCATTGTAATATAATAACATTATTTAAATTATTCTCCCATTAAAAAAAATACTCTCCCATTTTAGATTTAAATAGATGAATTGATTCCATTACATCTAATTAAATCTTGCATCCTGAACTTACCATCCCTTTAACTGAAAGTCCAGCATAATATTGTGTATACTCTGTTTACTTATCTCTTATTCCTAGAGGATAGACTGAAACAAATTTACCATTTTCAGCATACTTAACTCAAAATATAGACTCCCTGCCCCCCCAGCTTCTCTCCCAAAAAACAGGAAAGAAACACAAATTTAAGATAAGGATTTCAAATTTTAAAAGTGTTTTCTCTCTTGAGACACTAAGTTTGAATTTTTTTTTTAAAGATTTTATTTATTTATTTGACAGACAGAGAGACAGCTAGCGAGAGAGGGAACACAAGCAAGGGGAGTGGGAGAGGAAGAAGCAGGCTTCCAGCGAGGAGCCTGGTGCGGGGCTCGATCCCAGAATGCCAGGATCACACCCTGAGCCAAAGGCAGATGCTTAACGACTGAGCCACCCAGGCTCCCCAAGTTTGGAATATTTAGTCAGGTAAATTCACTTAATTATTAAAAATATTCTACTTATTAAAAAAAACTTTTGTTTATTATATCATTAATATTGATGTAAACCTTAACACAAAGATATGATATTGTCTCTCAAAATATTGTCAACTTTAGAAGTATAAGTGATAGTATTTTATAGCATGACAGATTATACACATATAAATATAAATTTAATTGTGTGTTAAATTAAATTTTAATGTTATTTATCTTTATAAGAGCAATAGAGCTCAATCTATTATGTGTATAAGAAACACTTAGGAAGATAGTTTAAGTCACAGATTTCTGGGCACCAATCCTCAGCATCTTTGGGTTAGTAGATTCGAAATAGGGTACAAGGAAGGATTTTTTCTTTCTTTCTTTTTCTCTTTTTTTTCAAAGATTTTATTTATTTATTTGAGAGAGAGCGAGAGAGCGCACAAGCAGGGGAAGAAGCAGAGGGAAAGGGAGAAGCAGACTCCCCACTGAACTAGAAAAAAGGATATTTTTAACAATCCACTCACATGATTCTGAAGTAGGTGCTAAAAAAAGGACCATTCAGAAAATACGACATTCCAGTGTAGGTTTTATTATGCAGTTTGATTTACATATTTTGAAATTTACTGAAAGTTGTATCTTTTTTAAGGAGTGCTAGACAATTATGATTTACCCTATGCCAGACTATTAAAAAAATCCCCTGTAATTAATATGGGAACTTATCTTTTTTTTCCTATATGATTTTGAAAAAGTAAGTATTTGCTATTTGTGCATAAAAACTATATAATTTTGCTTTCATTTTCTTTGTTATAAATGTATGGAGAAACTATCTGAAATTCAGTAACAACATAGCTATAATCTTTGTCATAATTAGATTGATAATTAATATTACTATCTCCAGAATGTGTTCTATGCAATGCTGTTTAGAAAAACGGGAGGGTAGGTAGAGGTAGGGGATGAGTAAAGGGCCTGTGATTAAATAAATTTGGGAAATTTGTGATAAACAAAAGATTACTTCATGGCCTGTTCCCTGCAATGAATGTTGGCAAAGGTGTATTGCTTCATGCAACATATGATTATTGATTTTTGTTGAATTTTAAAATGCTTCTTTGGCATAACAGACATCACATAAGATTTCTCTTTTGAGGGTATATTAATGTACTTGTGTTCTAGAGTAGGAAAATGATATTTGAAATTAATGAATTTATTACTATGATTAAATGCAAGATTTTTCTACAGTAGTAACTTGAAGCCATGCAAAATGCAGTACATAATTATATTCATTGTTAATATTTTATTAAAATAATAAACTGCTTGTATCCATATAAACAGAATTAAAGCCACTATTTTTCTTTAAGCTACGACTGGCAAGAGTACATTTCAGCCAAAGGGGAAAAAAAAAGTGTATTTTACAGTGTGAACTGTTCTGAAAATTGTTTATATTTATTTCACAATTTAAAGTTATGATGAGGTCTTCAATAAATGATGTAGAAGTGTGGTGGCTACTTGAGAATAACCAGTGTTTCCAGTTTTAACTGAGGCAGGCATAGAACTAATGATGAGACAATTAGTATTTGCCTGTCTTTTTCTTTCTTCATACTGAGAATGTCTTTTTACTGTTACATCAAGTTTAATTTCTGACTGAGTGGGAAATTCCATATTTCAACTTTAATTAAGAATTTTAGAAATAGAATATTCTTGGGAAGGTTAATGGCACATCAAAGCTGAATGACTTAGCTGGATGATTTTAAAAGTCTGTGGTCATAATTAAGGTTTTAGAACTTCCTTTGTGTGTCTTTTCAATAATAAAGGATAGACATGGATTTACTGTAAACATTTCTTTCTACTAAGAAAGTAGAATTTATTATTATTAAAGTTGTCATTTATTGAGTATATACACACTAATCAATATGTATAGAATCTTCAGGAATAAACTAATTGAATACACACATCACCTTTATAAGATTGCTCCTATTATAACCCCTATTTTATAGATTAAGACATTGATAAAATGTACAAGTAACTCTATCGACATCAAGATCAAACAACTAATACTTGAATGTGAACCCAGCTGTTAATGACTATCCATAACATTAAATCAATGATTCTACAGAAGCAGTATAGACTTAATCCATCTACTTTGTATTTTGACAAATGATGGGCATATTTAAAATAGAATGTGTAAATTTCATATATACAACTTTTGGGTTTAAGTCCTATATATAAAAATAGTGAATTAAACTTGAATTATATTACCTTTTGATTTTTGCAATGCTTTATTTCTATAAGCACTACTGTTCTCTAGCCATAGTGAACGTTTTTGAAAATATGGCTTTGTCCTTCACGTAAATGGTAAATGTCTGTCTTTTCTGCCAATCATTTTTATCTTTGCAGTGTAAGCTAAAGGTGATATGGCTTATTGCAAAAGACGAGGGTCATCATGAAAATGAATTTCAATATTCCTTGATGTTTGTGTGCTATCAATTGTGAAAAAAAGCCTTGAGCATGAACTATGAAATCATAAGTTCTCTTGCAATCTGTTCTTTGTATAAAAGAAAAAATAAAAATAAATGAAACTATGCACTGTATATGATGTCATCAATAATGAAATATATTCAATCTGAGATGAGAAAAATCATGTTTGATGTGTAGGTTAGAATATATACTCTAAGTTTATTGAAATTTATATTAAAATTTTGAAAAAACACAGATATTGAAGACATTCAAATTATAAATGATGTGTAGATAATCCATGTGTGGCTGATAAATATTAGAAGATGGAAGCAAAAGTACTTAACGGAAAAATATTGGAAGATGGAAGCAAAAGTACTTAAGGGAAAAAAATTGTAGGGATGAATAATATTGATTGCTTCTAAATTCCTAATCCCAATATGCACTGAGAGTTATCCAATGTTGACAAAATTTGTTGGATTCACTAAAATATAAGATGACTTGCTACTAAGACACCTAAAATAACCATACTATCATCACCAAATTCCTATTATTTCAGCAATGGCTCTTCACCCACCGCTTGAATAACCTATTGATCAACAATTACTAAGGACTTTAGATGTGCATGATATTCTCCTGATGCAGGAGAGGGTTCAAAATATTTAACAGATGTGAGATACACTGGGAAAAAAAAATCTCAATTTATTTGAGAAACAAAAACTGATAAGAAATAAATACTATAAAGATTAAAATAAAATTTTATTTATTATAAATTTTATTTATTTATTAAAATAAAATTACTTTACTTTTATAATGATTCCTAGCTACTATCAACAATTAATACAAAGTAACTTTCTCTATCAAGTTGTGTTAAAAAATCCAAATTATGATTATAGCTATGAACATACTCTCATTTTTTGTATTTTAACTATCTACATCCGTTCCTTTGGCATTTTCTCTTCTTGCTTACAGTCAATGGCCCTGCCTTTTAATATTATTATTTTATAAAATACAGTAATTTATACTTTAAATTATTTATTAACATGTAGTTTATATATCCCAGGCTGATCTCAAATTATTTCACTGTCTCGATAAAATTCCCACTGTCTCTAGCCCTGGAAAGTGTACTAGCCTCCCAATTTGTTTCCTAATTTCAAGCTCTTTGCTCTAATGTGTTATGCACACTGCTACCACATGATCAAGTTCTGCATTTAATGCCAAGAAAACCATTGTGTCCACTCCCTCTCCATCCTCCCACAATACCCCACTCCCTCAACAGTTAATGTCTAAAAGTTCTTAGCCTGGCATTTAATGCCATTCTTAACTGTAAATTATCCACCTCTCCAGCCTAACTTTCTTTTTCTTCTCCATGATATATGTGCTTATACTAACCATGCAAACCACAATCATACTAAAAATATTTTAATATGATGAGAAATGTGTTTAAGATGGTGGAGTATTAGGAGGATCCTATGTTTGCCTTACCGCTCAAACAAAGCTAGATAAATAGCAAATAATTTTGAACACCCAAGAAATTGATTTGAGGACTGAGAGAACAAACTGCATGAGAGGGAGATAACAGGCCACATTGTGGCAGCTGGGAGGTACTGAGACGTGATTTGGGGGAGAAAAGAACCATGGGTGCTGTAGAGGGGAGGGAGCCCTGATCACAGACAGAGAGAGAACTTACAGTACACAGGAGACTGAACAAGAAAAACACTTCCCCAAAACCACTGACTGGGAGAATAAGAGGGACTGATTATTTCAAGTTTTTATAACCAGTGGAAGTCAAAGACTAAAGTTTTAGAAGTCCACCAGTGTGGAGCCTGGAAGGTACAGTGATGCTCCTGTGGAGAAGGAGGGCAGAGGCCCTGGAGCAGACAGGATGATCTGAAGATCCCCTGGGACACACTGGGAGAGATGGTTCACCTTCTTGGAATGCATCTGGAAGAGGTGGAATTGCCTCTCAGGAGACAAAAGAGCTGGCAGGCACCACTGCACTGCCCTGTTCCTTAGACAGGAACAGAAACATCTGCTGAGGACAGCTAACTTGGACACGTTTTTTGTTTTTTGGGGTTTTTTTTGGGGGGGGTGTTTATTTGTTTTTGTTTTTGCTGTGCTTTACTCTAAACTCAAAGTTCCTGTGCATTGGTGTGACTGCTCTTCTGGGACAAAAGTGTACTAGCCCCACCATGGTATGATGCTCCCTCAAAGGACAAGCCAGGGTCCATGTTGCACTGGGTCTCTAAAGTTTGGAGTTTTGAAACTCAGGTGGCATGCCTGAGATAAAACACTGGTGCCTGTGCTGTTAGGCAGGCAGACAGCCCGGACACAGACAGGTTAAAGGCAGGGATCTGAGGGACACCTGGAACAAACGAGGGGAGATTATTTA
Organism: Ailuropoda melanoleuca; assembly: GCF_002007445.2. NCBI lineage: Eukaryota > Metazoa > Chordata > Mammalia > Carnivora > Ursidae > Ailuropoda > Ailuropoda melanoleuca. Next base: position 127,472,626 of record NC_048220.1, on the reverse strand, counting down.
CTATTCTGCAAGGACTTCCTGGACAGTGGTGGGCCATGAACTCCCCTCTCCAGGAATGAGGGAGAGTACTGGCACCATTTTTCTTCCGTGCCTATAAGCATCAACTGACTACACTGAGCAGCACAGTGGAGGCCTGAGCTGCTTACACCAAGCTCAACACCCGGCACTCTGCAGTTGCTTCTTTACTAGGGTAAGTGTGCCTGAGAGTCAGAGCAGCAGCAGGCCCCTCCTCAGAAGACCAGCACAAACACCCCCACACACCAAGTCTACTGATTATAGAGTGCTGCAAAGCTTCATCTAGTGGAAATAGTTCAGGCCTCTTTTAACAAGTGGACTGGAGCACATGTAGTTAAAACTGGCCACACACTACATGAGGTCCAAACACTCCCCAGTGTAGGCAAGGAGAAACTCTGCAGAGGACTGACCTGAGGAAAAGAGCTGGCAAAACACAGCAGCACAGTGCACACTGCATACACCAGAAACACGTCCTGAAGTGCCAAGCCCTGGACAGTATATGACCTCTTCTTAATAAAGCCATTACTTTCAGGAGTAGGAAATATAACAGGCTTTCATGACACACAGAAGAAGAGAAACCTAGACAAAGTGCCAAGATGGAGGAATTCATCCTAAAAGAAAGAAGAAGTCACAACCAGGGATTTAATTGAAACAGATATAAGTAATAAGCCTGATCCAGATTTTAGAAAATCAGAAGGATACTAGCTGGGCTTGAGAAAAGCACAAGAGACACCAGGGAGTCCCTTACCACAGAGATAAGGACTTAAAAATAGTCAAACTGAAGTAAAAAATGCTATGACCGAGATGCAAAACTGATTGGATGTAATGACCACAGAGACAGAAGAAGAAGAGGAATGAATAAGTGACACAGAAGATAAAATTATGGGAAAAAATGAGGCTGAAAAGAAGAGGCAAAGAAAAATATTGGATGACAAGTGCAGATTTAGGGAACTCAGTGATTCCTAAAGTGTAACAATATTCAAATCATAGGAGTCCCAGAAGAAGAAGAGAGAGGAAATGGGGCAGGTTTATTTGAGGAAATCGTAGCCAAAAACTTCTCTAATGTGGGGAAGGAAACAGACATCCAAATCCAGGAGGCAGAAAGAACACCCTTCAAAATCAACAAAAGCAGGCCAACACCAAAACATATCATAATAAAATTTGCAAATTACAGAGATTAAAAAAAAAATCTTAAAAGCAGCAAGTGAAAAGAATTCTTAACTTACAAGGGAAGACAAATAAGGTTAGCAGCATACCTATCCACATAAACTTGGTAGATCAGAAGAGATGGCAAGATATATTCAACATGCTGAATGGGAAAAACACGGAGCCAATAATACTTTATCCGGCAAGGCTGTCATTCAGAATAGAAGGAGAGATAGTTTCCCAGACAAACTAAAACTAAAGAAGCTGCTGACCACCAAACCAGCCCTGCAAGAGATATTAAAGGGGACACTTTGGGTGGGAAAGAAAGACCAAAAAGTGACAAAGACTAAAAATGAACAGAGAAAAATCTCCAGAAACAATGACTTTACAGGTAATATAATGGCACTAAATTCATACCTATCAATAATCATTCTGAATATAAATGGACTAAATGCTCCAGTCAAAAGACAGAATGGTTTAAAAAAAAAAAAAAAGACCCATCTATATGCTGCCTACAAGAGACTCATTTCAGGCATAAAGACACCTAAAGTTTGAAAGTGAGGAGATGAAGAACCATTCAGCATGCTAATGGACATGAAAAGAAAGCCAGAATAGCCATACTTATATCAGACAAACTAGATTTTAAGCCAAGCCCTGTAACAAGAGATAAAGAAGGGCACTATATCATAATAATGGGATCTATCCAACAAGATCTAACAATTGTAAAATTTTGGTTAGGTTTATTCCTTGGGATCTTACAGTTTTTGGTGCAATTGTAAATGGGATGGATTCCTTGATTTCTCTTTCTGCTGCTTCATTATTTGTGTATAGAAATGCAACAGATTTCTATATGCTGATTTCGTATCCTGCAATATTACTGAATTTGTTTATCAGTTCTAGCAATATTTTGGTGGAATCTTTTGGGTTTTCTACACAGGGTATCATGTCATCTGCAAAGAGTGAAAAACTGACTTCTTCCTTGCTGATTTAGATACCTTTTGTTTCTTTTTGTAGTCTGATTATTGAGACTAGGACTTCCAGTACTATGTTTAATAACAGTGGTGAGGGTGGACATCCCTGTCTTGTTCCTGACAAGAGTGGTAAACCTTTCAGTTTTTCCCCCATTGAGGATTGTATTAGCAGTGAGTCTTCCATATATGGTCTTTATGATGTTGATTCTACCCAAAAGATACAAGAATACTGATTTGAAGGGGCACATGCACCCTGATGTTTATAGCAGAATTATCAACAATAGCCAATTTAAGGAAAGAGCCCAACTGTCCACTAACTGATGAATAAAGACGTGGTAATATAAATACAATGGAATATTACTTAACCATCNGATAAAGATGTGGTAATATAAATACAATGGAATATTACTTAACCATCAAAAAGAATGAAATCTTGCCTTTTGCAATGATATAAAGACGTGGTAATATAAATACAATGGAATATTACTTAACCATCAAAAAGAATGAAATCTTGCCTTTTGCAATGATATGAATAGACCTAGGGTATATTATGCTAAGCAAAATAAGTCAGTCAGAGAAAAACAAATACCATATAATTTCACTCATATGTGGAATTTAAGACACAAAACATAGGGGAAAGAACAAAATAAAGAAAGGGAGGCAAACCATACGAGAAACTCTTAACTATAGCAATCAAACTGAGGGTTGCTGAAGTGGAGGTGGCTGGGGGGATGGAATAAATGGGTGATAGGTATAAAGGAGGGCACTTGTGATGAGCACTGGGTGTTAAACATAAGCAATGGATCACTAAATTCTATTCCTGAAACTAACATTACACTCTATGTTAACTAACTAGAATTTAAATAAAAACTTGAAATATTAATAATTAAATAAATAATAAAGTAAAATTTCACTTGAGATTTCCAAAATTAAAGAAATAAAAAATAAAACTCTTTTAATATGATGAGATAGAATGTATTCTCCAGTAGTTCATAATTTTAATGAAAACATTTGGTAGTGATTTCTATAGTAAGATGTCAGGTGTTTCTAGCACCCTATAGGTTTGCACTTGTGATTTCTTGCAGTTACCTTATAATGAATGCAATAAAATACTTGTATAATATAACCCTTCATTGAATCCATTGTCCAGATTTGTATTAGGATGATCTGTGTCTTCTAATATAGGTAATATAGTAGTCAAGTTTTTTGTTTTGTTTTGTTTTGTCAACTAATTGAAACATCTTCAAAACTCATAAATTTCATCAAATGTAAAGAACAGAAGTTATTTTTTCAATGCTGAATAATCCTTGTGAAAATATATCAAAACTGAATTCATTCTTGTCTGGTTGAGAGTTCAGGGAGGAAAACTTGCTTTGACTGGTAGATGGTATGTGGTTTGGAAACTACTCTCATTATGTTGAAGGTGTTTTGTAAGCTGTGTGGGTCCCACCTTCTTTCCCAGGACTTTTCTTAAAGAATAAAGGAGGCAAATGAGAGCTCTGGCTGTAGGCCAGCATGGCCAGAGCTTCTATCATGGACAACAGAGCATAGTAGTTGAATTGGTATTTTTACTTAAGGAAGATAAATAAGAACTGAAAAATGGGAAAAATGTTACATGCAAAGAAATGCCTGAGCAGAATAGACTTTTGAGCTGAAAGGCAAGGATTATGTATGTGAAACTTTGTTACCATTGTGCAGTGTTTGGCTAGAACAAAATATCTTGTTGACTTTAATTCAGTGAGAAAGTGTATAGATTGGGGGGGGGGGGCTCAAAGAAGGCAATACAAATATAAAATTAGTTTTGAATGTCAGTTTAAATGAAACATTATGCTAAACATGACTTGTCAAAGAGCAAGTGTAATCAGCTTTTTAGCAATTCCTGCGAAAGAAATCATAATAATGCTATATTTTAATTATATTTCATTGCCTTTAAAAAGCATGCTATACAGCTGAATACAAGCTCTGCACAGTTAGCTTACATACAACTTTAGAATCATTCTCTTCACTTTCAGATAATAATATACTCTGCTATTTAATCTTAAACAAAAAAAATAGGTATGGTTATAGACATTAATATTAAAGCAAGATGGCATAAACTATAAGGGCAGACAGAAACTTTGTAGAATTTTCTACCCATCTTACATCAACTTTTAGAATGGTAGTTTTCCTAAAAGCAGAAAAAGCTGAATGCTCAGACATTTGTGGATAGGCCTTTCTTTTCAAGCTTCCATTAATATTACTTAGTAAAACTAAGAATTTCGTGCACATAAAAACTTATATTCCATGGATAATTCAAGAAATTCTCTAATCTTTTTATTTTATAGGGCATTAGGTATAAAACAGCCACTGTAATTGTATTAATAATGTACCATCCTTAGGAGAACTGAGAAAGTATTCACTCAAAGTCATTTTTGTGTTCTGAGGTTCAGATAAAGAAATGCAGTTGAGAAAGAATATCTTAAACAATAATATCAGAAACTATTCTAAGAAGTAAAATGTGATCTCACAGGGAAATTAATATTTTTACATGGAACCTCAATTCTCTGTTGCCTTAATCTTAACTTCAGATGGCATTGGGAGTTACTCTAATCATCCTACTTTAGTAGTGAATATTTATAATCAACTCTGTTTTGATATAGATAGATGATATAGATGATAGATGATAGATAGATAGATAGCACTTAGCTATGATATAATGCCCTCTCTAATAATATATTTATTTACCAACTAAAAGGGAATATCCACTAGTAACCTTCCTCTAATTTTTCTCAGAATATTTTATTTGACTTTTGCTTCCCCATGAGAAAACTGATGTTTACTCGAACTCAAATATTTCTGTATTCACTAAAGATATTAATCATCAATATTCTTGTGATCCAGTGACCAAAAATGAAGGCCGATTTAGTTGTTCCCACTGGAAAAATATTCAAATAAATCCAGGAAATACCTCACAGTATTTCAGTGTTCAATGACTGAAAAGGCTAAAATAAGTTGAAATTTCAGTTACTAAATTGAGTTCAGAGTTTTCCCACCCATGTTTTCATAATGTTCTCAATTTTGGGGGGGGGGGCATAAATCGGTATGGTAATGAAAGGCATGAATTGGTATTGTATTTAATTGCAAAATATTGCAGTGGATAAAAAGTTGTTTTAACTTATATAGTATTGAGTCAAAATGAATTTTTTTAAATTAGGTGGATAATCACCCTAGTTTGAACCTATGATACCTAGAGAAATTATGACATAGATACAAATTAATGTTCTAAATGATACATACATGTTCATTATATTTTTATAGTATTTGGTACCAGCTGATAATAAGATCGGATTTTGTGAGGAAACTTTTTAACATCTCTCTCTCTCTCTCTGCTAACGTATGATTTTGCAAATTCTGTAACATTAAAAATTTCCCATACTTTCCCGATGAAAACATTTATATTTTTAAAAACAATACTCTTAATAAACAATCTTTTCTTCAGGAAAAAAAAATGTTAAAATCCAGTCCTTTATACCATAAGGAAATCCTACTCTGTGATTTTCCATTAAATTAATGAAACAGAATTTTAAAAATAGGTATGGGTTAGAGTCATAAATGTGGCNAATAAACAATCTTTTGTTCAGGAAAAAAAAAAATAAATGTTAAAATCCAGTCCTTTATACCATAAGGAAATCCTGCTCTGTGATTTTCCATTAAATTAATGAAACAGAATTTTAAAAATAGGTATGGGTTAGAGTCATAAATGTGGCACCTAAACTTTCTTTACCAATAGTTATTTTAAAAGTTCATATTGCAAAAAGAAGATGAGAAGGGAGAAATATGAAACTGTTATACTCCCTTCTAAAACAAATACAAATTTAGCCATCAGTTTGTTTGTTTGTTTGTTTTTTCAGTCATCAGCTTTGAACAAATATCAGTTGGATACAAATAAGATAGCCTAGTGTGTGATTCTTACTATTAACATGTTTTGAAATTACAAATTAAATAGGATAAAGTTAGAGGACAAAGAGTATGCCCATGCTCATGCTTCATAAGAAGCCAGTTTACTCAACACCCTTGTTAATACCACANTTTTTCAGTCATCAGCTTTGAACAAATATCAGTTGGATACAAATAAGATAGCCTAGTGTGTGATTCTTACTATTAACATGTTTTGAAATTACAAATTAAATAGGATAAAGTTAGAGGACAAAGAGTATGCCCATGCTCATGCTTCATAAGAAGCCAGTTTACTCAACACCCTTGTTAATACCACATATAATTCTTTCTTTTAACATTATAGCTAGTACATGAAATGAAGTCCTGCTAAAACAGAAAAAAAAATAATAGAATAAATTATAATTCTACCATCGATTTAATAATGGCTATAGAAAGTCAATGCTGTTATCTTAGCTGGTTTTTGTCATAGAGAGAGACAGAGAGAGAGAGTACCAGCAGGGGGAGCAACAGGCAGAGGGAAAAGCAGGCTCCCCACTGAGCAGGAAACCCCATATGGGACTTGATCCTGATCCCGGGACTCTGGGATCATGACCTGAGCCGAAGGCAGACACTTAACCTACTGAGCCACCCAGGTACCCCTATTGGCCAAGTTTTTTTAAAAAGAAGGTGCTCTGAATAAAACATTTTAGGTAACAGTTGGTTCTAAAATAATAAAGCTTTCTAGTAAATTTGACTAAGAGGGATCTTAATTTCTTAAAGATTTCACAGAACTCAAATTTAACTAACTCTTTAATCAAGGTTTCATAATAGATTAGCTAAGAATAAGAATTAAAGGTCTGTTTCTATAGAACACTGTAATTGTGTCTGGGTTTATTCTTTCATTCATTTGAAATTACCTTTTAAATCCTTACTATACAAAGAACGCAATGTCTAACATTATAAAAAAGGAATTTACTTTTATAAATAATGGTGGGGAGAGAAGGGAAAGATACATAACCTTTATTAAACAATTTATATGTACCTTTACATAAATACTTCTACTATCTATCTAAACCAGGTGTAGTTAGGATCACTTTCAACCTTTCACAAATGAGGAAACTGAGATTTGGCAAGTTAAATAATCTAGTCAAAGTAATAAAATTAGGTACTGGTGGGAACCAAGTTTTTAACATAAGACTGTTGAAGGCACAGACCACAGCATTTTCCACTATAACATGCTCCGCGGGTCTTAAGTAGAAAACAACATATGTTGTAATATAACATATAAACTAAAAATGACATAATAATGACATATAAGAAGTCCATATACAAAAATGTTTAATTCCAAACAGATGACAAGAAAACGAAGATAATTTAATTTACTAGGGGAAAATCCTACCAAGATAATATGTGAGATATTGGGAACATGTCGTTTTAGAAAGAAAGATCAGAAGGGGCTCACATACTAACTGTAGAAACTATTAAGCCTCAAGTTTTATTTCCAGACCTACACATTCTCCAGTTATCTGCATCAAATATGGAATTTTCATTTTTCTCACTTATCTTGGAATAAGGTGAATGCATACCATTCTCTCTTTCTCTATATCTCTCTACCTAGTTCTCAATCAATAGATGATTGATTAGGCTTATTTGTGATTATTTTACTTTATGCCCAATTTAAAATCCCAAAAAATGAGACTAGTATGTTATTCTAAGAAATGACTATTTTGGTGAATTTTTTTTAGAACCTCTTTTTTTTAAAGATTTTATGTATTTATTTTATTTTAGAGAGATAGAAAGCACATGAACATGAGTGGGGGAAGGCGCAAAGGGAGAAGGAGAGAAAGAATCTTAAGTAGACTCCATGCTGAGTGAAAAGTCCCAAAAGGGGCTCAATCTCACAACCCTGAGATCATGACCTGAGCTGAAATCAAGAGTCAGATGCTTAATCAACCGAGCTACCCAGGCACCCCTTAGAGCCTTATTTCTTCAGAAACTTCTCTCTTAACATCTTTCAGAGTAGATTTTTTTTTTTTTACCCTGGTGTTTGTGCCATCCATAAATGGCATATAGGGTATTCATGACTTGAATGTGGCTCTTATGCTTATGCGTTTTAACATCTTTGAGCAACCCTAATGTGAAAATCTCTGCATCACTTTTATGTCTCTAAAGAAGATAATATCTGATCTTCCCGTGTAAAATGACAATGGCATTATGATTTTCACAAAGGCTTAGAGAAAAATGAAATATAATGTTTACTGAGAAGTTGTATTGAAACTTGGAAATGAGGCTCATTTTAATCTAAAAATAATCCTATGAAATACATATTCTTATTTCCATTTTACATATTAATAAATAAACTTTAGAGATGTTGACTACCTGACTATAAGTAAGTTAATTTAAATGTTGTATATAACACTGCTAATAAAGTGATGGTAATAAAATTAAATCTAGTAGTGCTGACTACAAACAACAACAACAAAAAACATAGTTTCTTTCTTTTATCTGTTCTATTCTGTGTCCCAAACACTTTTTTCAATGTCCATCTTCTCCTTTTTTCTATATAGTTATAGCATTATATTTGTCATCTTGTTGTTGCAGAACAAACGCAAGAACATAAATATATACTTTAACTAAATGTATAGAAATATAAACTTTATTTATAATATATTTATATATATTTATATATTTAGTTAAATATATAATACATAAATATATAAAACATATTTATATAATTAGTTAAAATATTTAATTAAATATATATTTAACTAAAACCCATAAAATACTTTAAAAAGATGAGAAGACTGAATGATTTGTTTGACAATCAAAAATTACTTACTATATAGCTACTACAAAGAATAGCTTTTATGAAAGACTCGGGATTAGTAGTAGAGATTTTGTATCTTGAGGGTGGGATGTTGTTAATAAAGTGGCTCCTATACTTCCAATGTTCATTAAGAAAAAGACAACATTAAAACATGGACTCACTGGGGTGCCTTGCGTGGCTCAGCTGGTTAAGCTTGAGTCAGGCTCTGTCCTTTTATGACTCTAGGTGATTTATGAGACTGGACGTTAGAATTCCCAAGACATTATTTCAGGGGAGAGATTTAAAAAAAGCATAACTATAGATGGAGATGATTCTGATCCACAAAAATATATTCCACTACACCCCTAATAAATGCATCTCTAGCTTAACCTCCTCTTCATCAGTTACCAAAAAATGCAGGTGCCATGTTATGCTACCAGACACAATGGGAAGTATGATGGAAGGGAGTGAAAATGGAAAGAGGCAAATGTTCTAACCAAACATAGTTAATATGCTTTATATATATTTTAAAGCAATAACAATAATAACAACAAAACTTAAAAAAATAGTATTCCAGATACTGCAAGATAAAATTAAAGTTTCCTAGCTAAGCTGTTGGTCTACAACTATCATATGATTTCACTCATATTTGGAATTTAAGAAACAAAACAAAGGATCATAAGGGAAGGGTGGGGGAATGGGGTAACTGGGTGATGAGCATTAAGGAGGGCATTTAATGGAATAAGCACTGGGTGTTATATGCAATGGATGAAGAGTTCAACCAATGGATGAACACTCTAAATTCTACCTCTTAAACTAATAATATACTATATGTTAATTAAATTTAAATATATATATATATTTAAAATCGAAGCAATAATGAAGCAAAAAGCTGGGGGAAAAAATCCTTATGAAAACAAAATTAATCAATCCTGTTAGTAACATTCTATTCCGAGTATAGAAAATAGACTAAAATTGTGTTTGTATGTGAAGATGGTATCAAAGGGTATACTGCCAAGCATAATGCTAGAAGTGTGTTGGGTAGTTAACTAGTACAAATATTAGGCTACTATTCTTAATTTATGATGACTGTGGTATTTAACAGTTTTTAAAAATGTCTAACATTAGTTATATTTTCTTATTTATTTTGGTGGACCCCCCCCCAGAAGAATAAACTTCAAGAAACACAAAACCTACATCCCATCTGTTGTTGGACTGCAACTTGTAAAGTGCAGGTGAGCTTTACAAAGGATGCAAATTGTCTGATAGCAGCAGGGGGGAACACTGAAGAATTCTACAGGGAGTTGAACAACTCAATGTGAGAGTCATCTCTCTGAGTTAGTCCAGATCAATGTTGGACAATCACTGCTTGGCATTGCTATATTCAGCGAAAAGAATAAATGATTCACATCACAAATCAGAAGGATCAGCAGTCACTACTATTTCCTTTGACAACAACCTCCTATAGTTTTGAGACACCACATAGGGTGAGTTTGTCAATCTACTATTGCATTTTCCAGTCATTCGTGGGAGTGCAGAACTAAAAAACTGAAGTAATATGATATTGCTCACCCTTGAGAAATAAACTTAAACTCATTACCTGTGGGAACCTATCCAAGACTGTGAAGGATATCTGGTTCTTATATATATGTGTCGTACGATTTTTACAATCTCTAGTTTTAGAGCCAATTGATTTTGAATTAATAACAAAGGCTTCATTGAAGAATTGCCATTCAAAGGGGTGCAAAAAAATCTCAGGAAAACCACAGATTTGGCAAATTACTGAGGGCAGGGGAAAGACCACATTTGAAATGGAATGCTTAAAAAATCCTTAGAAAATACAGTGCAATCATGGAGAAGACGTAGAAAGAACAGAGGAAGATAGTGTTTGAGGTCTCTGTTTCAAATTCTCAAATTATATTTTAAAAAAGGGTGACCCTCAGAACAACTAAGCAAAAAGCTTTTATTAATCTAACTTCATCCTTCCCCAAATCTTAAAGTCTAACTGGAGAAAAATGCAAAATCATTCTGACTACTCTTATTTTAAATACTGACCAATAACCCACTGGACCCTCAGTGCTACTTTATTACATTCCCTTTGTCTACCAATTTACTCACTCTACTAGATCATTCTTTCATAGCCTTACATATGTCTTTAAGTCCCCAACACTCTCCCCTCCTTGCTGTTAGATGGTTCTTTGCTTCCTTTTTCACTGAGACTTTAGAATAAATCAAAGGAGAATGGCCCTATGTATGCATTTCTGAATGTACTAATGCACCTCGATCAGATTCAGCATTCTCTCCTGTTAACACAGGGCAACTATCTGTACTCTGCTAAAACACACATCCATTTTTTCACTCAGTCCCATCCCTTTTCACCTGTTCAAGCAGTGCCCCAGAAAATGGCTCTCTTTGCCATCTCTCTACACTGATTCTCTTAGATCATTTTATCAGCATATAGGAGGCACCCTTATTTATTTTAAAAACAAGAAAAAGCAAATTTAAAAAAAAAGCTTTTTTATCATATTCCACTTCCCTCTACTTCTGCATAGCTACTGTGACTTTCTTTATCCTTCTATATTTTTCTGTTGCCCAAATGCATCAAACACTCTCTTACCTCAGGACCTTTGCTCATGCTTATTCCTTGCCTGGCTCTTTTATTATAATGTGCACTGCATGAGAACTAGGAGATATTGAAGATGTTAATTATAGATACTAGCCAATGAAATATAAAATCATTTGTGTGTGTATATATACAGAGAGAGATAGAAAGGGGAGAGGGAGGGAGAGAAAATGGCAATTGAAAGAAAAATATGTTATTTATTAAAAGAATAACAATTAACACAGTGGTAAGACTAGTGGCTTTTCCAAATTAATTCAGCTGCCTTTCCAAATCAATGGGAAATGTTATATTATCTGGGAAATGGAATTTAAAAAAAACAAGGGATGTGGAAGCATAGTTTACCCACCAGTCGGACACACATGTAAGTAGTTGTTAAGATCCAGTGCTCATTAGAGTATGAGTAAAATAGGAATTCTGTACATAGTTGATACGAATGTAAACTGGTAAAGCCTCTTTGGAAAGCAATAGTTTGGAAAACAGTGTCTATTATTACATTTCTTCAACCAACATATTTGACTTTTGCGGCTCTGCATTAGAGAAATAGTCACACATAAAAATTTGAAATGGGGCATGTATTCCTATATTAATTATATAGCTAGAAATAAATAAATAATTAATACAGTCCAAAGAAGAAAGGAAGGAAAGGGAATGATCATGATCTATCTGTGGTATATTACATCTTTGGAGACAAGAACTGAAATGCCAGGATAACATAGTTACTGTTTAGTGGCTTTGCCTCTACAAAGATGCCCATTTCTTCATGATAGACTCAGCTAGTTGTGCAAGAGCCAGGATGTGCTTCAAAGGTTATGCAGGTCTGAGAGGACTCAGTTTGAAGACATTTTGATGAATAATATTGGACTCTTACTGTGCTCACTGCCCTTCTCTGTGGAAAGCAAAGGTTCTAAGAAAAAAATTAAACTTACAGATTGCCCTGCTTATGTCTGACACCAGTCCGTGCAAGGGATTGGCATGCTCGTGTCAGGGACCTTCGTTATACTATTCAGTCTGATGTTCTAGAGGTTGCACCCCATTCACGTTTTGATATCTACCACGGGAACTCAGGGGAAGAGACAAAAGGAATACTGACCAACCATGACTGATGGAGAAAATCAAAGTATCAAAACTCGTACTTGCAATAGTATAAAGAATCTTAACATTTTTAAGAAATTTTCTTTATAAATCCATGTGTCACAATTTCCATCATTATGTATCAGTGCTCTGAAAAACAAGTTTAGATACCAGTCTTAATAAGATGTGTAAGTCAGGCTTCTCCAGAGAATCAGAACAAAGAACCAAAAGGACTTGAATATACAGAAAGGGATGGATTTTGAGGGATTAGTTCATGCAGGTATGGAGGTTGGTATGTCCAAAATCTGGAGGATGGGCTGGCAGACTGGAGACCCAGAGCTGCAGTTCAAGTCGAAAGGCTGTCTGCTGCAGAATTCCCTCTTGCTGGGGAGGAGCTAGGAACTAATTTGGTTGAGGCCTACCCACATTATGGAGGACAATCTGCTTTACTCATAATCCACCAATGTTAAGTGTTAATCTCAACCAAAAACACTCTCAGAGAAACATCCAAAATATTGTTTGACCAGTATCTGGCTATGATGGCACAGCCAAGTTGACACATAAATTCAAACATCACACAAGATAATAAAATTAATTTACAATCTTACCATTGACCAATGTTTCTATGATATTTCACAAAAATAAGCTTAGTACTCTTACACAAGCTAAAGATACTTTTCTCTGTGTATTATTATATAAGATGCTAAACCAGCTTGAGTTTACAATAGGTATACAAATCTTTCCTCAGAGAAAGAATATCTATAGTGCTCTTTTTACTTTCTCAAACTCAGTAGAGACCCCGTGCACAGCAAAATATAAAGCTAAAACTATAATGTATCTATGTAACATGTAAATTTTATATTTTGTTTGCTCTAAAATGACACAAAGACAGTCTTGGATTAGGAGGCACTATAGGAGCAAATTTGTGCAGATGTAAGAGAATGATATAAATGATTATTGTTGCATAATAAAATCTGGATGCATTTTTGCACTAAAACAACATCACTGATTTTCTTCACTAGGAGCTACAACCTATTTTAAAATAAGGTTTTTATTGCATACTTGCTGGCTATGTGAATAACAAGGAATAGAGCTATGCAGTGAATGTGAGATTTGGTGGTTTTATATACATTCAGTTGATGGGTCTCATAACCTATTTTGGACATATGTTTATAGTAGAATAGTCAAAAGCTATAGATATAGTAGGAAAAGGTACTATTTATTATATAAGTCAAGTCCTCCATTTTACACATGAGGAAATTTACCACAGAGCCTAAGTACTTTCCCTGTTCATAAACTTTTCATTGACAGAACAAGAACTAGTATATAAATCTCCTAATGCTAGTCCCTGGCCACAAAAATAAACTACAATCACTTGTATACCCATAAATGAGAGTCATAATCTCTTCAGATTTTTCTTATTTGATGATTATGTTTTCTACACAGAAAGTGAACTTTTACAGAAGAAATTAAGTCCAGTTTAATCCTGTACCAATTGCTTTCCTTTCCTTCTCTTATCAAAGTGGTCTATTATGAGAAATGCAGTTTTAATATTTCAAATAAATTGTTTACCTTTGCATACAATGTATGTGTATATATATATATGTATATATATATACAAATCTAAAAATAATTTGGTATTATTATGGCTTTTTATATTTCCATATGTGATATATAAACATGCAATTATGCAGTGTGCTTTTGCCACTCAAAATTATGCTCTTCAGCTGGATATAAATATAGATTAATATCAAGATTATTATTCTTGATTATGACATTGTATTACAGAGACAATCCATTTTCCTATGTTCAGGAATTTATTGTTATAGACAATGACGATATAAACATTCACATGCCGTTTTACTTCTCAAAGTTTCCATAGTGGTATGCTTTGATTCCTTTCCCTTCATCTTTGTGTATCTACCGTAGCTTTATGCTTTGCAGTTACCACGAGTCATATACTAATCATTTTATAGATAACAGACTGGTTTAAGCTGGTAACAATTAAATTTCCATCACATACAAAACTTACCTTTAGCAGTATGTCCATGGGCGGTCCTGAATCCTGGGTCCACAGGGGCCAGCCAGGTGGCGGGGACCACTGGGGTGGGACTTGAGTCTGGATCCTTTGAGCCCGGTCGGGTCGATACCAGGCCAGGCAGGAACGTGGCTTTGCAGGAGCCTCATGAGAGGCTGGGGCTTCTGGGCCACCGAGCCCGGCTGGCGTAGGCAAGTCCGGAACCCGGCCTTGTGGGAGGCAGTCTGTCTCTTGGGCCCTTGAGATTGGCCTGGACGTTGGATCTTCCCGGGCTAGTGTGACTAAGCAGCTGATGGGAGCCTGGTTCTGTGGGGGCAAACCTCGGCGCTGGGGCCGCGAGAGTTGCCCTGATGCTGAGGGGCCTGGAGCCTGCGGTGGTGGGAGCCGGTCCACAGTCTACGTCAGCCGGGCCGCCAGGCGCTGAGGTGAGTTGTCCGCAGTGGTCGGCCTGGCGCCTTGGGCTGGCAGGGAGCCCGAGGTCGGCGGAGGTGGTCACCTGGAGCTGGGTTTGCAGGGGCTGACTAAAAACCTGGGCCACCGGAGCCACTCAGGGCTGTGGGAGCCGTCCAGAGCCGGGCTGTCCCGGGAGCCGCAGGGCCGGAGGAGCCAGCCCTGAGGTGAACCTGGAGCCTCGGTTCGAGGGACCCCGGGGCCACCATAGCCTGGCATAGCTGGAGTGCGCAGGGAGCCTGGTGCCACGGAAGCCGCTCGTGGCCACGGAGCTGGCAGACGCTGAGGTGGGTCGGGGGCTGCATTCGCGGGCGCGCTGGGATTCTGCGTCCACAGAAGCTGTGTGGGGCCTCTGGAGCCGGCGGGCTGAGCCGGAGGCCTGGCTTTGTAGGAGCCTGCCAGGAGTCTGGTGGCACCGGACTGGCTGGCGCCGGAAAGGGCCCCGGAGCTGAGGGAGCCTGCGGAGAGCCGACCCGGGCCGCAGAGTCCACCCAGTGCTGGGCGGGCTGACTGTGGGATCCCCTGTGAGGTGGGGCGCGTACCCCACTAACTCCCACAGATAGGGTGTCTCTAATGGCTGGCCAGCTGGGCTTGGGGGAGGGGTGAAGGAGGTACTGTGAGCCTCTGAGTCTCTCTCTCCTACCTCCTTCGATGCGTCTTTTATTTCTGTGCTTCACCCACGTGCTGCAGTCCCTCCCCTGGAATCTCTGGCTCTTGCGAAGGTATTTTCTTGCACAATTAGTTATTCATATTGATGTTTCCGGGATGGACAAGCGCTAAAAAATTCTGTGCTACTATTTTGGGGCCGTCGCTCCTCACCTGCCTATACTATATATACATTGAGTTTTTAGTGAGCATTTAGGTTTTGTTTTTGTTTTGCAGGGGGGGAGGAACTGTTTGAGTAGTGTAGCTGTGAACATTCTAGCACGTATGTTTTAATTAATGTATGGATTTTCTTCTGTAATGCACTTATAGAGCCATGGGGTATGCCTAAAGTCAGTTTTAGGAAATGATCTCAAGGAGTTTTTCAGAGTTAATTTTCAAATTTACACTCTCACCAGCAATGTACAATAGTTATTGTACTCCTGTCAATACTTGGAGCTGTCAGTTATTTTCATTTTAACCTTTGTGTGTGTGTAAATTTATGTCATTTTATTGATAACTAATGAAATTGAACATCTTTTCATATATTTGCTGCCCATTTGAATATTATTTTATGTGAAGCATTTAAGTCTTTCGATCTTTTCTTTTTTTTTTCAATTGGGCCATTTATCTTTTTTTTATTCACTTGTTACATGCAAAGATCAGACATAGAAACCTCCACTATGTTCTCCTAATTTGGTAGGTTTGTCTTTATACTTTTTAAATTGTGGTTGTTGAGGGACAGATCTTAATTTTATTACAGCCCTTTTTTGTTGTTGTTGTTGTTACAGTCAGTGCTTATCATAACATGTTTTTTTTTTAAAAAAAACTATCGTAGGGGCGCCTGGGTGGCACAGCGGTTAAGCGTCTGCCTTCGGCTCAGGGCGTGATCCCGGTGTTATGGGANTAAAAAAACTATCGTAGGGGCGCCTGGGTGGCACAGCGGTTAAGCGTCTGCCTTCAGCTCAGGGCGTGATCCCGGTGTTATGGGATCGAGCCCCACGTCAGGCTCCTCCGCTGCGAGCTTGCTTCCCTCTCCCGCTCCCCCTGCTTGTGTTCCCTTTCTCGCTGGCTGTCTCTATCTCTGTTGAATAAATAAATAAAATCTTTTAATAAATAAATAAATAAAACTATCTTAGCCCAATATCATGAAGATGTCTTTCTATATCTTTTTAAAATTTGTATTGTTTTACCTTTATAATAAGTAAAAATTCTGAATGTACCCAATAGTATGATCTCAAAACATATGAAAAAAATTATGGAGAAAAAGAAAAACAAATTTGACACGTCATAATACTAGTAGGGAACTTTAACGTATTTCTCAAAATAGCTGATAAAATTAACCAAAATATCAATGAAGATATACAATATCTAAACAAAAATTAACAAATTTGGCCTAATTAACACTTACAGAACACTTGACATAAAATTACAGTATCCATGTTCTTTTCCCATGTACATCCACTATTTATCAAATGCACCATATGCTGGACCATAAAGCAAATAACCAACAATTTCAAAGTGTTAAAATCATTTTTGTTTCATTATAATTGAATCTAAAAATGAACACCAAATAGATAACTAGAAAATAGCCACTTGCAGATGGAAAAGGATATATACTACTAAATAATTAATGAGGTAAATAATAAAGCAAAGTAGAAATTTTAAAAATATTTGAACAATAAGTCATAACTTATTTTCTTTTGCAGGGTACAGTTATAGTACCACTTAGAAGGAAATTAATAGTTTTAAATGTATACACTAGAGAAGATGATCTGAAGAAAATCAGTGATTAAATCTTCCATTTCAAGAAGCTAGAAAAATATTAAGGAAATAAAACCTAAGGAAAATAGAAAATAAATAACCAAATCTAGAACAGGAAAACAATGAAAGAGAAAACAAACATACAGTAGAGAAAATCAACAAAGCTAAAACAGTCTATTGAAAAAATGTGATTAATAAACCTATAAGATGATAAGAAAAAAAATAGAGAAAATAAAAGTTACCAATATTAGTTAAAATAAGGGTATCACTCCATATCTTACATATCTCCATAAAGTAACAAGTGGATATTATAAACAACATTAGTTTACAGTTTTATAAAATAGATGAATTACACCAAATAATTACCTTACCAAAGATAACTAAAGAAGAAATATAAATTATAAAGAATCTGGTATCATTTTTAAGGATTATAAATGTAATGGGCTTCCATGAGAGAACAGGAATTCTTCTGAACAGGGGTTTGCCTGCTTTCAAAACCTTTTAGAGATATCTTGAAACTAGATAGAGGTGATGGTTCTATATCCACATTACATCCACTTGTGAATATAATGAATGACACTTCATTGTACACTTTAAAAGGACTAATGGTTAATTTTATGTTATATAGATTTTACCTCAATAAATATATATATAAGTAAAGAGTAATGAAATATAAATATCATGTCCTCTAGGTCCAAGATCTCAAACATCTATAGCCAATAAGCTCCTTACATGCCTTATTTTCTTTCAGGCTGTGACACTGAAAATTTTCAACTGTGATTCTCCTTCATTAGTTCCCGTTTGCCTTAATCATATGATCAAATCCCTGACAGAAACTTTGTAGGGAAATCTCTGGTACCCCAGGTGCCCATAAAGTCTCTGTGCTTATAGTTGAAAAACAGAATAATATAAATTTAAATATATATATTATATATATGTATATATATAAAATGTGTATATATATATGTATTTTATGTTCCATATATATGTTAGCGTGCTTTTCTCTTTTCCAGTTATTTATTCTGCCAGATGAAGCCACAGGAGAAATTAGGTTTGTTACAGAGGAAATGAAAGAGAAATGAGGAGTTAATGTCCAGATTGGGCACACAGATGGCTCATTTCAGTTCCTAGAACAGTACTGTCCAATAGAAATATAATGTGAGCAATATAGATAAATTTAAATTTTCTGGAAGGCACTCTTTTTTAAAAATAAAAAGAAACATTGAAATAATTTTAACCAAATATATTTAAAAATCATTTCAATGTATCATTAATGTGAAATATTATTGAGGTATTTTATATTAGGTTTTTCATTAGTCTGCAAAGTATGTTGTGTATTTTATGCTTAGAGCACATCTGAATCTGAATAATCCACATTTCAATTACTCATTAGCCACTTTGGCTAATGACTACTGTATTAGATATTACAGCCCTAGAAAACCCTTGAAGTACTGATGGCCATACGTTGTTGAAAACAGTGCTTTTAATAAAATATTTAAAATATTTAATTATTTTATCCAAAAGCCAAGCCTACTTGAATTTCAGCATTATCATGTAGAGAGACTTCAGTATATCATCAGAAGAGTAGCCCTTATTTTCTCAAGAAGTGAGAAAATCTTGCTCCTTTTCTTCTGAGTTGAGAGGGTGAGAAATGATATGAATCAGGAGGGAAGCACACAGTCATAGACGGATTGTGTCTTAGCTACAGAACCTGCAAATTTAAATTCTGAAGAGGATAGTAACTGAAACCTTAAAAACATTCATTAGTGTCAATCAGGGTGGTCTTATAACAAAAGCGAGTTATAGGAAAGTAAAAATAGCTGTATTGCATGGGTAGACAGAGAAATATAAATGAGTCAATAGACTTAAATCTTAGTAAATGATTTTCTGCTATGTAGTAAGTACAGAAGTTCCCCATTTCTGTGAGTGATGATAGGGTTCACTGAATTGAGGGCCAATGTCCAGAGAGCCCTCTGGAGAGGGGCAATGGCAACAGATAGCAAAGGCTAATCAGTGGCTAGTCTTTAGCCAAAGACAAGATGAAATGTGTGTACTCAGAGGTCTGCAGTTTAAGCATGTTAACAAAGGAGGACTAAAAAACTTTAGCAACAATGGAAAGATAGCAACAACTTAACTTCTCTCTCCTCTGGGAACAAAATTCAAATCACCCATGGATATGACCAGACTGTCTGACTTCCAGTGGGGATCCTGAACTACATAGAAGACAATACAAAGACCATAGCTGAAATAGGAACATTATCCTCCAGTTACAAACAAAATCAGGCCGCCCTCCTATCATTTATATGCACTTCAAAAACAAAACAGAAACAAAAACAAAAATTGGAAGTTCCCCAAGAGACAGGTTTATAGAGCAGAATAAAAATGGTTTTTAAAACCCAAAGAGACTAAGGTAAGTTATTTAGTAAGTTAAAGTGTTCTCCCACAAACTGTGGTATCTTGAGGTTCAAGAGGCCTAAACATAAACTTAAAAAGCTGCAACTTTTCTGCAAATTTGTGTGTAAACTTGTCACCATACTATGTGTCTATATGGTATTATTTTGCAGGATTGCTATTGCTCTTCTTCAAATAGGGATATTTAGGTCAAATCTCCTTCTATTCATTCTTTATAAAAAAGTCAAAGGACCAGAAGGAAATTCGTTGTCACAAGGGATCCAATTCCAAGGCATCATATTGGTCCCTTATTTCCATATGTCATAAAGATTCACTCAGCCCTGACATTCCTCAGTCTCACAAACCTTGAACTCCTCTACAAATTCACATGCTAGAGAGGTCCTATGACACTCACGACTTTTACCCTGAAACAAAGGAAACTTGCAGCAATGATTATTTGCAACAATGATAACATCCCCTTTGTTTCAAGACATTCCCACTGTTTCTCAAACCTTAGCCTCACTTTTAAGCAATCTCTATTCCTTAACCAGGCCCAGAATCCCTTAGAGGTTGAGCAATCTCACACTGCATTTCGTTGAGAGACCTTTCTGAATATGTTTGCACTTCAATTCACTGTGAAAAGTTTTACAGTCTGCCTCACCCTGTCCCATCATTTCTTTGACAAGCTATCAGTAAAAATAATAATCTTGAAAATATCTAATAGCTGGGCTTACCAAAGTCAAAATTATGCTATGGAATTTGCAATCATTTAATTAATCTTCAAAACAATTATTTAAGGAATAAACATCATCTCTAACATTTTATAGATGAAGAAACTGAAATGTGGCAGTTAAGTAGGGACTGGCAGTGATTTCTAGGCAGGTAGACTACCAGGCCATGAATTTTGGCCTAAAGGTTCTGATTGGGGAAAAAAAAAAAAAAAGTACTCCCTAAAATAATTTTTTAAATAATGTTATCGCTAATTATATTGTGAAAAAAAATGACAAGATAAGGATATTGTTTGCTTAAAACATAATCATGAGTAGCATTTATGTTATCTTTTGCTCCCCTTGTTATTAAAAGTCTCTGCCTTAATTCTCACTATGAAATATTCAATATTCAAATCGACATTTAATAAGGATTCCATTGGTTAAATAAAACTCTTTATAATTTCAGTTTTATAGAAACACTGCCATTTAAATATTATATAAATATTTGCTATCTTCTATTTCAAAGTTCACAGAATAGAAATACAATGTTAAAAATAACAAGCTAAAACATTTATGAACAATTCCTCTGAAAATGGTGCAATAGAAAATAACATGAATTTCAGAGAGAATAATTCTAATCTCTTGCTCCCAAAATGAGGATGATCAATACAATCAGAGGGTGACAAAAAGACACAAGGATGAATTGCTTAAGGAATAACACAAATTTTCTTTAGAAATAGAGTTTTAACTTATCAAAATATTATATAAAAGAAAGCTAAATTGTAGTCATTTGGCATTCAAAGAATAACAAAGAAATGCTATTTATGAAGGGCAATAAATAGATAAATTATGAAAGGGAAAAGAAAAAGGTATAGAGAAAATTATTACTCATTTTTCAGAGATATACTAGAGTGTTTTATGACAAGTGTTTGCTGAGTTTTAAAAACTTTTGCCTATGAATTAAAATTGCTGAAATGTGAACCTCAGGAATTATAGCAGGATGTGAAAGTAACCTTAGAGAATGAAGACTGAAATTTTCTAAAATTACTCTTTAAAATATGATATAAATATATTTTTAAGTGCATAAGTAATGAATGAACACAGTCATGAAAGTATCCACCATGCACTCTAGTTTAAAATGGTATACTGAGTACATGCTGCAGCCATCCCATTTTATTATAAATCCTGAAAGTAATAAAAAATTATAAATTAAGAAGTTAGGACATAAATAAAAAATAATTAGATAATAGTTCTGGAAAATATAAAAGGCAGAGAGTGGACTCACTAAAAGATGAAAAGCAAGTAACAAACAATACATTGAAGACTAAAATCAGACTCTAAAACATTATTACATAATTTTTCCCTGAAGCATACAGCTGTATTCATTTATGTAGTGCCATCCAGCCTACCTCTATATAATCAGTTCTTTACTAGTAAATTCTGCAAAAGAACTTTAATATATTAATTAGGGTCCAATAAAGAAAGAGAAACAATCCTTTAATTTGAACAAAAAGGTTTAATGTAAAGAGTTATTAACGGGATTAGAATGACTATAATAAATTGCTTAAGTCTGTGTGTGGGGTGGGGAAAAGAATTCTCGAGGATAATTCAGGTCTGAGAGAAGATACCCAAGAATGTAACATACTGGAGGGAAGAATCCTCAGAATGGATGAGAGTATCAGATTAGACCTCTTTGGAGAGAGTGAGTGAAGCTGACAGAAAGGTGGGAGACATTTTCCACTATTTCTGGCCAGAGATGGTAGCTGACAGGTGGAGAACCACCTGCTGAGATAGTAAGATGCACTGGCAAGCTGCCTATACAGTTGCTCTAGATTTACTGGAGAGCCAGCTGAAAACACTGACTAAACTCACCAGAAAGCTCCTGGAAATATTGGGGCTGGAGGTGGGGGAGTTAGTGTTGACTCATATAGAAGCTGTCACTTGGAAAATGTGGGCAGGCCATTTGGGGTGTCCTTAGGAGTACCATTGATCTCTTGGCTGGCCCAAAGCCTTTCATGCTGAAGTGCCAGTTATATCTGGAAACCAGCCATGTGGGGAAGTGTGTCCTGGGGGAACAAGGGAGGTGCCTCTTGCAGCTGGCCACAACTCCATAGGAACAGAGGTGGAACAGCAAATCACCCCAATCAGAAAGAGAAAATCATTTTACCATTCATTACCGACAAGGCTTAACATTGTACTGGCTGGAAAATAAATAAATAAATAAACAAACAAACAAACATATATTTACAAGCCCTGACTCCATTGTCACAGATCAGGAGGCAACAAATTAATACCTAACAAAGCCATTTGACTATTTAATTACCCACCTTTCATATGCACCAGTCTACACATATTTAAACTTCCCCATAGAAGCAAACAACCTATATTTCCACCTAAAAAAACATAGCTACCTTCCTAACAAATAAAGAAGTCCTCATCATTTTCTCAAAAATAATTTTCTCAGTCCCAAGTTGTTGCATCCACCCTGGCTATATGACTTACTCCTCTAATTCTGTCACAGTTCCATCCCACTGAATATTCTGTTACCGAACACTAAATTGGCGGTTAACTTACCATGACTTTTACGCATATTTTTTTTTAATAAAGGGAGGAAAAAATTGATCAGCAAAGACAAATGCATGCACATAAAAAGCAAAAAAAAAAAAAAAACACAAAAAACAAAACACTACTACAATCTTCATTTCCTTAATTGGAAATAACAAATATAGATGGTTTCGTCTTTCACCATCCATTCTGTATTCTCCCCACATTGCTCAAAAACATCAACTGGTTGAGGTTCTTTACCCAGTGGAGTAATCCAAACCTGAATTACAGAATGTCTGAGTCCTCAAATATCCTGACTTTTTTGGTGAGGTTGCTATGATTTTCCATTGACCTTACTACCAGGCATTGAAAAGTTAAGAGATGCCAGAGAAAGCCCTGGTTTCCAGTCATAGTGCTCTTTATTTCACTTTCCTCTCGGTAATCAGAATCAATTACTCAAGCCAGTAGAGAAACTTGTTCTTCTGTATGTTGGTTTTATGACATAAAGAGTTAAAATGGCTAGGTTTCATCCTGCAGTTCAGTAGAACTATTATTGTGTCCCCTTATGGCAGGATTCTCTCCTTGGATACTAAGACATTCAAACAGCAAAAACAGTGCAACATCACTGGAATGGAAAGAAAACAATCGTCTGCAAACTGGGTAATAGGTGTTATATTGAAAGAAATGACTTCCAATTCCTACCATTGATTTTCAGACTCATATATTCTGTCTGTGGGGGAGATAGCACCATATAAAGGTCTCTGAAAGATCTCATCTTTCTAAGAAGTTTACTTTGTAACTTCTATCATAACAGCCTTTGCAAGTTCCTGTTTTGACTGATGAACCACAGTGGCCAGTTATCAGTTTCAATTCAAAGGTCATGTCAATATCCCAGAAAATTTTGAGTATTTCCTTTTCCCCAATGCACTGTCAACTCTCCTAAGGTCCCTTTAGGGAAACCTCTGAGTAAGATTCACTGTGCAAACTTACACCGAAGATGCAGGGTCCTATTTCAAGAAGAACCAACCTCCGTTCTTCAGTGTTCTCTGAATTTGTGAATTGATTCAAGTCTGCAAGCTGGTTAGGAAACTACAAATTTCTACAGTGATGACTCAAGTCAGGTTTCTTGGCTACTGGAACTTTATGTGTTTGTTTTTCTGCTATATACATATCAAGAATTGCTCTTGTAGACTACATTTGTTTCACCCCTAGGGACATCATGATCAATTAACTAACAAGAAAGGCATGCTAACTACCAGTTCACCTCTGTTGCCCCTTTTAGTATAATAATTGTACACCTGCTTTGATGGTTAAGTGTTGCTATTTGCATTCTACCACTTAAGAAACTCTCTATCTCCACTGGAATTAGCAAGCTGATCTCAACGGTGGCATCCCCTACAGTTTTCTCTTGCATACAAAAGAGAGCAGCCACAGAGATTTTCATGGATGCAGGTGCTCTGCTCACTTGTGTATTTATCAATGCCTTTTGGTTTTTATATGCTTTTTTCTTTCCGATCGGATTATATATACCTTGAGATGGTAAATTTTATTCTAGTCATGCTTCTACTGGCAAGAGAATATGCTTGTGGTGGGTCTTTAGGGAAATTGTATACCCTTTCAAGACAGTCTCCCTAGTTGAGGTTATCCCAGGGTTTTTGAGCAGAAGAAAGCTAATCTTGTCAGACACTGGAAGGTACACTAGTTCTACTGATAAGTGAGTCTCAGAGTGACTTGGGAGTTCATAGTGTCAGTTTTATCTCAGCCCAACCAGATGTCTTCATTACAGCTTTCAGGATCCAATTATTTACAAAGAGATGCCCTAAATTTCACACTAGAAATTTGGTGTGACTATAAATTCAACTGTAGTTTTAATTCTGTAACTTTCAAAATTAACTTTGTGTTTTGTTTACAGCAGTATTTTTCCTGTGCCTACAGGAATACTGTATTCTTTTAGGACTGTCATGGAAGATCTCTAGTCATTGCACCATGACTTGATCAAAGAATTGATGGACCTGAACTTGCCATTTTGCTTTGATAGCTCTTGCATGCTCTAAAAGAGTCTATTTTATAACATAGTCTTATAGTTATCATTATTACTTTAAGGGTCAAATCCAGTAGCTCCTTGGGTTCCCAAAGTATGTGCTTTAGTTGGTATGTCATCACAAACAACCACACATGATAGCTTGATCGATTATGATATAATAGATTACTAACATTTCATTTCCTATTAGCAAGGAGATCAGCATGCACTCAAGCCAAATGCCATGACCAAAACATTCCCAAAGCCTCATCTTTTGTGTCAGTCTCTAAGACCTACTTCTGTTATCAATTATCTTTTATTTGGAGTTCTAGAAAGAGAAACAAAATTAATTTGATGAAGAAAATTTTAATATAAACAATTATTAGAAGGGGAGTAAATAACAGGAAATTGTCTAAGAGAAAAACAGGTAACTCTAAAGGATGCTCTAAGGCTGAATGAATATATACAAGAAAGGGAGAATTTGAGAAGGAAAAATTGTTTCCCAAGGCTTGGATTCAGTCTACCCTGTACAAGATGTGGTAAACACCCACTACATGTTTCTAGGTTGTCCTGAGCAACAACTGGTCCACAGTCCGCTGAGTTTTATGGTAAGCAGAGAAAAGCCTTCTGGGATGTCGGCAAATTAGCCAGTAAATTTCTTATGGGGATTCCTGTTAACTTACTTAAAAGCCAATAGTGTAACTGGCTGTCTAGCCAAAAAGTTATCAGGAGGACTTCTGAGAAGGGGGTAGGAGTGTTGAGCCATGAGAAAGTCTTCACTGGCAAATATCTGGATAGGGAGCTGGAGTGCTCATATAACTCAAGCTGACTTTGGGAGTTTCTTTTTTTTTTTTAATTTTATTATTATATTATGTTAGTCACCATACAGTACATCCCCGGATTCCGATGCAAAGTTCCGATGCTTCATTAGTTGCGTATAACACCCAGTGCACCATGCAATACGTGCCCTCCTTACTACCCATCACCAGTCTATCCCATTCCCCCAAACCCTTCCCCTCTGAAGTCTTCAGTTTGCTTCTCATAGTCCATAGTCTCTCATGCTTCATTTCCCCTTCTGATTACCCCCCTTTCTTTATCCCTTTCTTCTCCTACTGTTCATCCTAGTTCTTATGTTCCATAGATGAGAGAAACCATATGATACTTGTCTTTCTCTGCTTGACTTATTTCACTTAGCATTATCTCCTCCAGTGCCGTCCATGTTGCAGCAAATGTTGAGAATTCGTTCTTTCTGATAGCTGAGTAATATTCCATTGTATATATGGACCACAGCTTCTTAATCCAGTCATCTGTTGAAGGGCATCTCGGCTCCTTCCATGATTTGGCTATTGTGGACAATGCAGCTATGAACATTGGGGTGCATATGGCCCTTCTCTTTACTACGTCTGTATCTTTGGGGTAAACACCCAGTAGTGCAATGGCTGGGTCATAGGGTAGTTCAATTTTTAACTTTTTAAGGGACCTCCACACTGTTTTCCAGAGTGGCTGTACCAACTTGCATTCCCACCAACAATGTAGGAGGGATCCCCTTTCTCCACATCCTCTCCAACAATTGTTGTTTCTTGCCTTGTCTATCTTTGCCATTCTAACTGGCGTAAGGTGGTATCTCAGTGTGGTTTTGATTTGAATTTCCCTGATGGCTAATGATTTTGAACATTTTTTCATGTGTCTGTTAGCCATTTGTATGTCTTCATTGGAAAAGTGTCTGTTCATATCTTCTGCCCATTTTATGATTTGTTTATTTGTTTCTCGTGTATTGAGTTTGAGAAGTTCTTTGTAGATCTTGGATACCAGTCCTTTATCTGTGGTGTCCTTTGCAAATATATTCTCCCATTCCGTGGGCTGTCTCTTAGTTTTTTTGACTGTTTCCTTGGCTGTGCAGAAGCTCTTTATCCTGATAAAGTCCCATAAGTTCATTTTATCTTTTATTTCTCTTGCCTTTGGAGATGTGTCGTGAAAAAGGTTGCTCTGGCCGATGTCATAGAAGTTGTTGCCTATGTTCTCCTCTAGAATTTTGATGGATTCCTGTCTCACATTGAGGTCTTTCATCCATTTGGAGTTTATTTTTGTGTATGGTGTGAGAGAGTGGTCAAGTTTCATTCTTTTGCATGTAGCTGTCCAATTTTCCCAGCACCATTTATTGAAGAGACTGTCTTTTTTCCACCGGATGTTTTTTCCTGCTTTATCAAAGATTAGTTGCCCAAAGAGCCGAGGGTCCATTTCTGGGTTCTCTATTCTGTTCCATTGGTCGATGTGTCTGTTTTTGTGCCAGTACCATGCTGTCTTTGTGATCACAGCTTTGTAGTACAGCTCGAAATCCGGCATTGTGATGCCCCCAGCTTTGTTTTTCCTTTTCAACAGTTCCTTGGAGATTCGGGGCCTTTTCTGGTTCCATACAAATTTAAGGACTATTTGTTCCAGTTCTTTGAAAAATGTCCTCGGTATTTTGATCGGGATAGCATTGAAAGTGTAGATTGCTCTGGGTAGTATGGACATTTTAACTATGTTAATTCTTCCAATCCATGAGCATGGAATATTTTTCCATCTTTTTATGTCTTCCTCAATATCTTTCAAAAGTGATCTATAGTTTCTAGCATATAGGTCCTTTACGTCTCTGGTTAAGTTAATTCCAAGGTAACGCATGGTTTTTGGTGTTATTGTAAATGGGATGGATTCCCTAATTTCTCTTTCTTCAGTCTCGTTATTCGTGTATAGAAATGCAACTGATTTCTGGGCATTGATTTTGTATCCTGCCACCTTACTGAATTGTTCTATAACTTCTAATAGTTTGGGAGTGGATTCCTTTGGGTTTTCCATATAGAGTATCATGTCATCTGCAAAGAGAGACAGTTTGACTTCTTCTTTGCCGATTTGGATACCTTTGATCCCTTTTTGTCTTCTGATTGCTGTTGCAAGGACTTCTAGTACTATGTTGAATAATAGTGGCGAGAGTGGGCATCCTTGTCGTGTTCCTGATCTTAAGGGAAAGGCTTCCAGCTTTTCCCCATTGAGAATAATGCTTGCAGTAGGCTTTTCATAGATGGCTTTTATGAGATTGAGAAATGTACCCTCTATTCCTACACTCTGAAGGGTTTTAATCAGGAAAGGATGCTGTATTTTGTCAAATGCTTTTTCTGCATCAATTGAGAGGATCATATGGTTCTTGAGTCTTTTCTTGTTGATATGATGTATCACATTGATTGATTTGCGAGTGTTGAACCATGCTTGCATCCCAGGTATGAATCCCACTTGGTCATGATGGATAATCCTTTTAATGTACTGTTGGATTCTATTAGCAAGGATCTTGTTGAGGATTTTGGCATCCATATTCATTAGAGAAATCGGTCTGTAATTCTCCTTTTTGAGGGGGTCTTTGCCTGGTTTGGGGATCAAGGTAATATTAGCCTCATAGAATGAGTTTGGTAGCTTTCCTTCTGTTTCTATTTTTTGAAATAGCTTTAGGAGAATAGGTATTATTTCTTCTTTGAATGTTTGGTAGAATTCCCCAGGAAAACCGTCTGGGCCTGGAGTTTTATTATTTGGAAGGTTGTTTATCACTGACTCAATTTCTTCATAGTTAATTGGCCTATTTAAGAAATCTATTTCTTCCTGTTTCAGTCTTGGTAGTTTATAGGTTTCCAGGAAGGCCTCCATCTCTTCCAGATTGTTTAGTTTTTTGGCATATAGCTGTTGATAAAAGTTTCTAATAATCCTTGCAATTTCAATGGTGCTGGTCGTGACCTCTCCCTTTTCAGTCATAATTTTAATAATCTCAGTCCTTTCTCTTTGTTTTTGGACAAGTTTTGCCAGTGGTCTATCAATTTTATGGATTCTCTCAAAGAACCAGCTTCTAGTCCTGTTGATCTGCTCTACTGTGGTTCTGGTCTCTAATTCATTGATTTCTGCTCTAATCTTGGTCAACTCCTTCCTTGTCAGTGGGTTAGGCCTGTCCCTCTGTTGCTGTTCCAGTTTCTTGAGGTGAGAATATAGAAACTGCATTTTAGATTTTTCTATTCTTTTGAGTGAGGCTTGGATGGCTATGTATTTCCCCCTTAGGACTGCCTTTGCAGTATCCCATAGGTTTTGGACCGTTGTGTATTCATTCTCGTTGGTCTCCATAAATTGTTTAATTTGTTTTTTGATTTCCTGGTTTATCGAGTCATTCTTGAGCAGGATGGTTCTTAGCCTCCAAGTGTTTGAGTTTCTTCCAGGTTTTTCCTTGTGGTTGAGTTCCAATTTCAGAGCGTTGTGGTCTGAGAATATGCAGGGGATAATTTCAATCTTTTGGTATTGGCTGAGACCTGTTTTGTGTCCCAGAGCATGATCTATTCTTGAGAATGTTCCATGGGCATTTGAATAGAATGAGTATTCTTTGGTTCTGGGGTGTAGTGTTCTATATATATCTATGAGGTCCAACTCGTCGAGTATGGCATTCAAAGCCTTTGATTCTTTGCTTAGTTTTTGCCAGGGTGTTCTGTCTATTTCTGATAGTGGGGTGTTGAGGTCCCCTACTATTACTGTGTTCTTATCTATATGTCTCTTTATTTTGGTTAAGAGTTGGCTTGTGTATCTTGCTGCTCCCCTGTTGGGGGCATATATATTAATAATTGTCATATCCACTTGTTGAATACTTCCTTTAAGAATAATATAGTGCCCTTCTGTATCTCTCTCTATGGCCTCTAGTTTAAAATCCAGTCTATCTGATATGAGAATTGCTACTCCAGCTTTCTTTTGAGGTCCATTTGCGTGGAAGATGGTACTCCATCCCCTTACTCTAAGTCTGAATGCATCTTTGGGTTCAAAATGAGTCTCTTGTAGACAGCAAATGGATGGGTCATGTCTTTTTATCCAATCTGCAACCCTGTGGCGTTTTATGGGAGAGTTTAAGCCATTTAGATTGATAGAGATTATTGACAGATATGATTTTAATGATGCCATTTCTCTTTAAAGTCTTTGTATCGGTTGTGACTTGCTGCTCTGTATCACTCTTGGGGCCTTTTTACCTTTATAGAGCCCCCCTTAATATCTCCTGTAGGGCTGGTTTCGTGGTTACGAAATTGGTTAATGATTGGCGATTTTGGAACGTCTTTATTTCTCCATCAATTCTGAATGACAGCTTTGCTGGATAAAGGATCCTTGGCTGCATGTTTTTCTCTGAAAGAGCTTTAAAAATGCCCCCCCAAGCCTTTCTCTCATTCCAGGTCTCTGTAGACAGGTCTGACGTAATCCTGATACCTTTGCCTTGGTACGTGAGAAATTTCTTTGTCCTGGCCGCTTTCAATACTGTATCCTTGGATCTAATATTTGCGAATTGCACTATGACGTGACGTGCCGTAGGTTTGTCGTGGTTGAGCTTGGATGGGGTCCTCTGTGCCTCTTGGACACGAATGCTTGTTTCCCTTGCTAGATTAGGGAAGTTTTCAGCTACAATTTGTTCAAATATCTCTTCTAGACCTCTGTTTTTCTCCACCCCTTCAGGGATGCCGATGATTCTGACATTGGATCGTTTCATAGAGTCAGTAATCTCCCGTAATCTACATTCGTGGGCGTGGATTTTTTTAAGACNGGCGTGGATTTTTTTTAAGACCAGCTTCTATTTTCGTTTTTTCTTCTACTAACCCATCCTCCAATTCGCTAATGCGTTCCTCTGCCTCAGTGACCCTGGCCGTCAGAGCCTCTAGTTTTGACTGCATTTGGCTCATAGAATTTTTAATTTCTGCCAGATTCGCTCTCATTTCTGCCCTTAGGGATTCTATATTCTCAGTAACATTTTCGTTAATACTTTTTTCAAGTCTACTCATCATCTTTACCATTGTTGCTCTGAATTCCATTTCTGATAATTTGGATACACCCATATGTATTAATTCTGTGGCAGAGGCCACAGACTCATTATCTTTTCTTTGCTGTGGGGGACATCTCCTTCTCGTCATTCTGATGAGGAGAGATTGCGGGGTTGTCCAAAGCCCAAGTTATTGACTGGGACCCAGGCCATGCGCCCTTGTTTTATAGAGATCTTAGGGATGTGGGCTTCTTCCTTAAAGATTTTATTTATTTATTTGAGAGAGAGAGACAGACAGAAAGCAAGAAAGGGAACCCAAGCAGAGGAGTGGGAGAGGAAGAAGCAGGCTCCTGGTGGAGAAGCCCGATGAGGAACTCCTTTCCGGAACGTTGTGAACACCCTAATCCGAAGACAGGCGCTTAATGACTGCACCACTCAGGGGCTCCGGGTTGTGGGCTTCTTGATTTTTCAGCCTGCCTTCTGGGGGAGGGGCCTGCCGGCCGGTACTCAAAAAACCCTGTTTGGGTAGAGTCTCCGTGTCCCCTGTGAGGGGGGATGGGGATGGGCACCCTGTGAGCCGGTATTTCCGGGCTTTTGTTCTCTGGCGGCTTTCCCTGGCGGTTTGCTATGCTTCTTCTGAGAGTCAGAGCAGCAGCGGCTGAAATTCAGCCTCTGTCTCAGAACAGAGGGATTGCAGATCGTTCTCCACTGGTGTTCTGGCCACTTTAACTCTGTTTCTGTTGGTGCTGCTCAACCCTGCAGCATCCCAGGCTGTGCGCCCCACACCTGGTGTCCCAGCCCTCACTTCCAGGGCTGGCACGTCTCTGTCCTTTGTGTTTCCAACCCTGCCAGCCGCCAGTCGCCAGCCGCGCCGCGCGGGCTCCCGGAACTCCCGGTCTCCGTCTGGTGTCTCGCGGGTGCTGACTGCGAGTCCGCCTGCTCCCCCATGCAGGTGGCCCTCCAGCCGCCAGCCGCCAGCCGCCCCGTGCACGCTCCCGGAGCTCCCGGTCTCAGCCTGAATCCAGTGAGCACACCGGAGCTCCGGAGCTCCGTGAGATGCTTGGTGGCGCAGGCTCCCGGCTCACGGACTCAGTCTGCTTTTTCCAGGGTGCGGGTCTGCGGTCCGCCTGCTCCCTGGAGCAGGTGGCCCGCCAGCTGTCCCGCGCGCGCTCCCAGAGCTCCCGTTCTCAGTATGCTGTCTCAAGCGTTCGGGTCCGTGGTCCGTCAGCTCCCCCATGCAGGTGGCTACCGCTTCCCAGCGCCCTGACACGGCGGCTCCCTCCCCCTTCTGTTTATCTTCCGATATTTGTGCACGGTTTCACGGCTCCCCGCTTCGTACCTTAATACTCAGCGCTGGAGATGTTCATTTGCAGAGATCCAGATGTATCTTCCTGCGTCTCAGGCTGATTCCGTGGATGTTCCTGCTGGTCTGGTACCTATCCAGCTCAACTCAGGGGACTGGTTGAAAAAGGGGTCCCCTACTCCTCCGCCATCTTCTGTACCACCTGACTTTGGGAGTTTCACTGAATTCACATTTCTAAAGTACACAGAGATGCCACATACCACTAGACACTATGAAAGAGGAATGTGCATTCTGGGGGAAGTTGTTCATGAGTTGCCTCTTGCTGCTGGCTGGAGAATCACTGATGGAAAAAGCCACACATTGTGCAGGGGCACAACTAGATGGATATACTAAAAGGCAAAAAGGAACAGAAATAAAAGAGTTCTCTCTTAATGTCTCTACATTACCGTTTACCAACAAGGATAGTATTTTTCTGGATACAAAGAAGAGAGATTAGAAACCCAGCTCCATTATCAAAAAGCAGATGAAAGATTGAGTTTGGAGCTGAGTCAATCTATTGATAACTGGAACAATACACTCTAAATAAATGCAAACTTTTCAACTGTGAAGATTCTCAGTAAGTTGAAATCACTGTATAGAATCATCTCCCAGGTATTCTTCAAGCTCAGAGCATATTATTTAGAATATAACATGGCTGTAAATTATGTCACTTTCTTTAGCCAGTCATTCTTAAAATTTATTCATAAGGATATGGAAATTCCTTAAAATGATGGTGGTTGGGTTATCAAGATTGATTTGTTTTGGCATAGCTATATGGTTCCATAAGTAAAAGAATTTAAAATTCTATAATTCTATAATAGATTATTATAATTAAATGCAGGTGATTTGTCCAGTTTGATTTGATTCAACTGTATAAATAAAAAAAAATCATGTAGCTGGCATACCCAAACTTATTCTAGTCAGTACTCAGGAGACCAGAGGGGGGTAAAAATTGCGTAGTAGGGCTAACAAAGGAGATCTATAAAATAATACATGTGTTTTTAAAAAGAATTGGTTTGAAACCCAGCAGCTCATAATATAGAGAGATTTTATTGACCAGAAAAGATTTTTTTTTTGGTGTAATACTTCAGTTACACAAAACACCTGGTTTATGTAACTGAAGCCATTGGTTTTGTTGTTTTCTGCTGGTAATTGGATACAGTGAATAATTCAAATAACTGGGGCAGCTAAAGAAATAATACTCTAGGTGACTCCAAAATACTTGACTACACACACATACCAAGAAACTAATAATTTTTGCATCCTATAATTATTTGAAATGTATTCTTATATGATGCCTTGTGTCTGATAATCATATTTTTTTCTTTCAAGATTGCATTTAATGTTTCTTCTTTTCCCTTTATTTCTCCAGCATATATGCCTGATGTATGATCACTTTCTTACAAATTTTGAAACATATGACGTATCTATAGATATAGGTAGATATGTACAGCCATATCTATATATTATATCTATCTATCTATATAAAATTGTGGCATTTAGGCACACTTTGAAGCCTTCTGTTCTTGTCATCTTTTATTATGTCTTTATCAATTTATCTTGTTTGAATTTTGTCATCAAATAATCAACTATTTTGTATGGCATAATACTTAGCAGAAAAAATAACAAATTTATTTGTTAATAATGAAGGAAAGATTTTGATTCCTGAAATGGCAGGAGTAGGATTTTGGTGAATTTACTCTTTTACAAACTAATGAAAATACTGGCAGAACAACTAAACGTAACCATTTTAGAACTCTGGAAATTGACCAAATTCACAAAAAGAACTGAATACCATCTATCCAGGGGATACATCAGTAAGACAAAGGAGTCTGTGATGTTTTGGTTTGGTGCTATTCCCATCCTTTTTCCCTCCTGAACTCCCTGATGTGGTAGCCCTGAAAAGCCTCCAGCCTTACAGTCAGCAGAAAATACTTTTGGAGCCTTTGTAGAAGTACCACCCTGCAAACAGAAATCTTTTGCTTATACTTGAAGCTCCCAGTGATGATGCGAGTTGGAAGATAAATACAGTGAAAAACATTCAAAATTTAAAATTCTGGAGGAAAAATAATCAAATGGGGGAATTTATCAGCTCAAAAACAGTGGAGGCAAGAAACATAGAGAAGCAAAACAGAGAGCACTTGATAAGAGGACAGAAAATAATCCAAATGTAGGGAAAAAACCACAATAAAGACAGTGGGACTTAACTTTTCAGTTCAAAATTACACAGTGTCAAATTTCATAAAAAAAAATATTTAGTCCTATGCTATTTAAAGGAGACATATATAAAAATCACGTCACTTATTTGTTGAAAGTAAAATGAAAGAAAGTACTTATTCAAACAAAAGCCAAAAGAATGCTATAGGGGTGCCTGGGTGGCTCAGTCTGTTAGGCATCTGCCTTGGGCTCAGGTCATGATCCCAGGGTGCTGATATCCAGCCCTGAGCCCAGGCCTCTCTGCTCAGTGGGGAGCCTGCTTCTCTCTCTCCCTCTGCCAGAGAATAATATACATAAGACAAAAAAAGTAAGTGTGGTCACATATAATGATACATGATTCAGTAAACCAACAAATAAAACAGGTGTTGTAGGGATACTAAACCAATGAACATTCATATAATGTTGGTAAGCCTATGCTTTGGAAAAAATACTTTGGGAAACAGTAAATCATTAACAAATAAATCTGAGCATGTTCATAATATAAATAAAATTGTACTTCTTTTATATCTCCTAAAGAAATAATAGGTGGTGTTCACAATAACATTTCTAATAGCAAAAATACATGGCCAAGGAAATTTAAAATATGAATAAAGTACTCATTATTATAATGTATGGCCATGAAAAATAATAAAATAAAGCTATATTTATTAAAGAGAATGTATGTCAAAAATGATGAGTAAAGAATATTTTAGGGGCGCCGAGGTGGCTCAGTTGGTTAAGCATCTGCCTTCAGTTCAGTTCATGATCCCAGGGTCCTGGAATCCGGCCTGGCCTGGGGCTCCCCGTTCAGCGGGGATCCTGCTTCTCCCTTTGCCCTGCCGCTCCCCCTGCTTGTACTCTCTCTCTGTCAAATAAATAAATAAAATCTTTTAAAAAAAGAATATTTTAGAAAAATATATATATACCAAGATTCTTTTATACAAACATTTCAAAGAACGGAACTAATGAATATGTGTTGTAAAATCTATTGTGTGAAGGGAGGAAAGTGTTAAGGCTCCAATTGCTTTAATCTGTAAATGATACATGTGTATTTATTTTGTTTTTTCTCTTTTACCTAAATACTTTTAATATACTATATTTTATGTGTGTCATATTTTATAATTAAAACATTTAAAAATCAGGTTGATACCATCATTAAACCAAAGTGTTAGTTTTAATATATCTATAAGCATATTAGGCTGAAGTAATGTAGCTATGAGCCATATTTTTCCAACATTGTGCTTATATTGAAATATTTTACCAGTTAAGATATATTTCTGTAGAAAAAAATACTATAAAAATTCATTTTTACAGAAAACAAATTAATTTCCATTGATTTTTGAGTCTGATATGATCACAAAAATGCCATAGTGATATAAACAACCCATTTATTTAATAGTTTTTGACTTATGAGGGGTGTCTGGGTGGCTCAGACCATTAGGGGTCCAACTCTTGATTTCGGCTCAGGTCATGATCTCAGCATCATGAGATTGAGCCCCACCTGGGGCTCCACACTGGGCATGGAACCTGCTTAAGATTCTTTCTCCTTCTCCTTCTGCCCCCCCGCCTCCACTTGTGTTCTCTCTCTCTCTCTAAAAACATAAAAAATAAATAGTTTTGACTTATGAAAAAAAGAAAATGAGAAAATAGTAAACTAGTCATATATTAAATTGCAGTGAGAACTTGGAGTGTATATATCAACTTCCAGCTTCTCAAAAGCCCAAAGACTTTTCACAAAATCATATTTCCTTCAGATTATACAGTGAGTTTCAATCTTAAATTATGTGGCCCATCAAAAATAGAGAACTGTGTATAATGATGATATTCAAAGAAAAAATAACCAAGTGAGAAAACATTAATATGAATATCCTTAATATTTAATTCCTCTTTTAAAAATGAATTATAGCTCAAGATACTAACAGGTTATTTTGTTTATGTAATATTTAACTTTATATTTTAGACACATTACTTACAAAGAAAATAAGCTTTAACATAAAATAAATATTTATATACATTTATCTAATATTTTGCTTCATAATTTACAAAGTCATGTTAGTTTTAATCATGTTGACAGACATAAGCTATTCAGAATTTTGTGCATTTCTTTAAATCACATTATAATCACTGAACAATGATAATAAGTCAACTCAATAGACTTGTGATTTTTTCTTCTAAAATTAATTGAACACTATTTAGTGCATGCCTTCCATTAGCTGCACACTGTTCTATGTGCTGAGGATACCCTAATAAAAAATAAATAAATAACCCATTACTCCTGAAGTTTACCTTCTGGAAAATCAATTTCTCAAGGTAACAACCTGTGAAGGAAATTTTCACAGATACATGAAATTGTTCTTGGATTTTTTGATACTTTACACTCTTTATGATGCCAATAACTGATAGAGAGCCAAGCTTCTTATGCATATGATGATCAGAGTGGTGGGAGTAGTTAGTAATAATAGAAAATGATAGTTCTTTTATTTACAACACAGAATAGAAACGTCTGACACTTTAAACAATTGGAAAAATGTTTCTTAATGCTAATTTTGCATAATATATTTAGATTTAACATACTGTTTAACATTTAATTACCCCTCATTGTAGTTTTATCATTAAATATTATTTTGAATCAAATTTTATAATTCAATCTTTCTCTAAACTATTATCAAGTGTATGTTAGATATTGGGTCAATTTATAAGTACATTTTTAGAGATAAATAATTTAAACATTTAACAAAAAGTAATTTAAATATGAGTCACCACAATGATTATATTCTTTTAAAAAAATTAGAATACAAAGTACTTCAAATACATTTTTTTCAAACATTTAATGTGATCTTGGTTATTTCTTGGCAATTCTTCAATGAAATATGACTATAAAATCACTCGTAAGATATTGATTGAATACTATTATTATATTGAAAGCTTGATGAAACCAATTAGATCTAAGAGTTTTTAGTATAATATCAAAAATATATATTAAATACACTTAATATATATTTTCTGAATATCAATAAAACAATGCAGAACACCTCTTTTTTTAATATTTTTTTATTATATTATGTTAGTCATCATACAGTACATCCCTGGTTTTTGATGTAAGAACACCTCTTTATAAAATAGCATGGTCCTAAAGTTTTATTGTTGTTGTTCAATCACACGGTAGCTAAAAAAAAAAAAAAAAAAAAAAAAAACTTCATGTCCCAGATAATTGTTTTCTCAATTTTAAAAACATTTCTTGTCTAATTACCTCTGGAAATAGATCAAACCACACGCCACTTAGTATATACCTAGAGGGTATTTCTTTGAAATTATGTGTTGCAGAATCAGGGACAAATCCTAAAATGACAATTCAATGTAAGCTGTCAGTTGTATTACAGATATTATATAAGCAATTATAATGTAGGAAATTGAGTTGGCTCCAATAGTTGAAGAACCGTCTACTTATTTGATGTGATCACAATGATCATTCAGTTCAGATGAGTGGATATATGTCCACGCATCTCATAGCTTACTGAAGCAAATCACTTGGCTTTCCTTAGTAAGCATTTCCAACTCTGGTATCTGGGCCCCAACCAAATTGTTTGGGACCAGAACCCTACAACCTGCTAAAATCAGTGTTAAATAAGGCTGCAGTAATACATCTGATCGTAGATGTAATTATTATGGAATTTTAGGGACTTAGGCAACAGTTTCTCAACACTTTCAAAAACATTTGGTAAATTACTTTAATATTTTCATTCTCTGAAAACTTGTTCTGTGCTTTATTATTATGCTTTCACGCGCTGTTTGAGGTTTTATTTTTTTTTATTTTTTTTAAAGATTTTATTTATTTATTCGACAGAGATAGAGACAGCTAGCAAGAGAGGGAACACAAGCAGGGGGAGTGGAAGAGGAAGAAGCAGGCTCATAGCAGAGGAGCCTGATGTGGGGCTTGATCCCATAATGCCGGGATCATGCCCTGACCTGAAGGCAGATGCTTAACTGCTGTGCCACCCAGGCGCCCCTGTTTGAGGTTTTAAAATGTAGGGTTATAGTTGTCTTTCTAAAGACTATTATATATGGAGATAGCATGTCCTGTTTTATATATACACACAAATAGATGGCACATGGGTGACACCAACAAAGAATAAAATTATCAGACAAATGTTGAATTATGTACTTGCCACTTTGTAAGTAAGCAGGGCATTTATCTGTTACTTAAGCAATCTAATTGGTCTGATACTGAACCTCTTGTCAGTGTTTGCATTTATCAGTGAGGTGCAGAGAAGAGGTGGTTAAGAGTATAAAAACTGAATCATATGACTTTACCAATTACCACCAAAAAATGAATTTAATGAAAATAGTGGATTTGCGGACTTGGATGTTGGATTTTTGTGGATGGGGTGATACTTGGAGGTAGACAAATATCATTTGGCTGTGAAGGAAAGTGAAAAATGTGGCTATATCCTGGAATCTCCTCTATCTTAAGACTATTAATGCATGTGTCAATGGAGAGGTAGTAAAGGAAGAAAAAATGAGACAAAAGGTAATTGATAGAGTAGGATCTCAGAGGAAATAGAGGTAAAGACATGAAGAGAATTTTTCTTCTTCCATTCATAATTGATTAAGGAGATAATAACAGAAAGAAATCTGGATTAGTAGTAAAAGAAGATTTGAGATTTTTTTCCTGATAGTCTCAATTTTCTCTTTAATAAAGCAAAGATATTTTCCCAAACTAAATGCATTGTGTCAGAAAAGGTAGAATCATATGTACATTCTTTCATATTCACTCAGATGCATAAGAATGGATCTCGGGCCTGAAACTTTTCTTTAGCAGGAGATGCAGAACCCACACAACCTGTGCCAGGTTTATCAATTTGTGTGGGAATATCTTTCCTTGTTTCAGGCTCGTCCTTGAAGTTTGTGTGTCATGTGGCACCTGGCCAACCCCACTATGGTATCTACCCTCTGGGGAAGGGGTGACGCTCTCTTTCTACTACAGCACAAGAAGGACCCACATAAATTGCCTTGTGTAAACTGTTAGGAGAGACTTATGGGTCATTAGGGATCCTTGACCATTATTGAAGCTGATCTTTTTATGTAAGCAAAGTGTTGTTTTTATCTGTATCTTTTATTTGATTACAATAATTATATTGGACGGCCCTTTAGAAACTGATACAAAACTTAAATGCAGTATTATTAACTATTTGGATTTTTAAATCTTATACAGGCATACCTCATTGTCCTTCATTTTGTGTTTCACAGATACTGTGTTTTTTGTTTTAGGGTTTTTTTTTTTTTTTTAATTGAATGTTTGTTGCAGCCTTGTGTTGAGCAAGTCTGTTACCACCATTTTTCAAACAACATTTACTCACTTTGTGTCTCTTTGACACATGTTGATAATCCTCACAATATTTCAAACTTCATTATTATATTTGTTGCGGTGGTCTGTGAACAATGATCTATGATGGGGCTAGTGTAATTGTTTGGGGCACACGAATCATACCCATACTCAGACTTAATCAGTAAATGTGTGTGTTCTTACTGCTCCACTCATTGGTTATTCCCATGTCTCTTCACATCTCACCAGGCCTTCCTATACCCAGAGACACAACAATGTTGAAATTAGGCCAGTTAATAACCCTACAATGGCCTCTAAGTATTCAAGTGAAATGAAGACTCACATGTCTCTCATTTTAAATTGAAAGCTAGCAATGATTAAGCTTAGCAAAGAAAGCATGTCAAAAGCCAAGATAGGGGTGCCTGGGTGGCTTAGCCATTAAGCGTCTGCCTTCAGCTCAGGTCATGATCCCAGGGTCCTGGGATTGAACCTCACATCAGGCTCCCTGCTTGGCAGGAAGCCTGCTTCTCCCTCTCCCACTCCCCTTGCTTGTGTTCCCTCTCTGTCTGTATCTCTCTGTCAAATAAATAAATAAAATCTTAAAAAAAAAAAAAAAAGCCAAGATACAGCAAAAACTAGGCCTCTTGCACCAAACGGTCAAGTTGTGAACACAAAGAAAAAGTTCTTAAAGGAAATTTAAAGTGCTGCTTTAGTGAACACAAATGATAAGAAAGTAAAACAGGGCTATTGCTGATATGGAGAAGGTTTTTGTGGTCTGGATAGGAGATCAAACCAGCCACAATATTCCCTTAAGCCAAAGCCTAGTCCAGAGCCAAGGCCCTAACTCTCTTCAGTTCTATGAAAGCTGAAAGAGGTTGATGAAACTGCAAAAGAAAAATTTAAAGCCAGCAGAGATTGGTTCATGATCTTTAAGGAAAGAAGCCATCTCCATAACATAAAAGTGCGAGGTGAACCAGCAAGTACTGATGTAGAAGCTGCAGCAAGTTATTCAGAAGATCGAGCTAAGATAAGTAATAAAGATGGTTATACTAAACAACTGATTTTCAATGTAGACAAAATAGCCTTATGTTGAAAGGCGATGCCATCTAGAACTGTCATAGCTAGTGAAAACAAGTCAATGTCAGGTTTCAGAGCATCAAAGGACGAGCCTTGTCTGTTAAGGGATAATGCAACTGGTGACTTCAAGTTGAAATTCTGGCAAATGCTGTTTACCATTGTGAAACTCCTAGGGCTCTTAAGAATTATGCTAAATCTACTTTGCCTGTGCTCTATACATGGAACAACAAAGCCTGTGTGACAGCACATCTGTTTACAGCATGGGTTTACGAATATTTTAAGCCCACTATGGAGACCTGCTGCTCAGAAAAAAGATTTCTTTCAAAATATTCCTGCTTATGGACAATGCACCTGGCTACTCAAGAGCTCTTATGATGTGCAAGGAGATTAGTGTTGTTTTCATGCCTGCTGATACATCTAGTTGCAGCCCATGGATCAACACTTAATTTCAATTTTCAACTTTTGTTTAAGAAATACACTTTGTAAAGCCATAGCTGGCATAGTGATTCATTGGATGGATCTGGGCAAAGTAAGTGGAAAACCTTCTGGAAAGGATAACCTATTCTAGATGCCATTCAGAACATGGGAATAGGTCAAAATATCAAATGAATAGGAGTTTGGAAGAAGTTTTTTCCAAGCCTCATGGATCGCTTTGAGGGATGTAAGAATTCAGTAAATGAAGTAACTGCAGATGTGAAAATAGCAAGAGAAATAGAAATGGAGCTTGAAAAATGTGACTGCATTGCTACAATCTCGTAATAAAACTTGAAAAGATGAGGAGTTGCTTCTTATGGATGAACAAAGAAAATTGTTTCTTGAAATAGAAACTACTCCTGGTGAAGATGTTGTGAAGACTAAAATGACAACAAAGGTTTTAAAATGTTCATAAATGCACTTGGTAAAGCAGTGGTAGGGTTTGGGAGGATTGACTCCAATTTTGAAAACAGTTCTACTCTGGGTAAAATGCTATCAAACAGCATCACGTGCTACAGAGAACTTGTTTGTGAAAGGAAGAGTCAACTGATACAGGAAACATCATTGTTGTCTTTAAAAATTGCCACAACCACCCCAAACTTCAGCAACCACCACTCTGATCAGTTAGCAGCCATCAATATAGAGGCAAGACTCTCCACCAGCAAAAAGATTATGACTCCATGAGAACTCAGACGATGGTTGGCATTTTTCATGAATAAAATGCTTTTTTAAAAATTAAGTTATATATATTAGTTCTTTAGACCTAATGCTATTACATACTATATAGACTACAGTATAGTGTAAACATAACTTTTACACGCACTCGGAAAGCAAAAAACAAATCCATTTGACTCACATTATTGGGACATTCATTTTATTGTGGTGGTCTGGTATTGAGCTCCCAATATCTCTGAGGCATACATGTTCTCTGTTCTCAACAAAGATTTTTCAATGGATATTATTACATATTTTCTACTCTTGAACTTTTTGATTATAGTATTTAAGCTATGGTTGTGTGTATGTCTTGCTATTTCATAAGTTGATAAAATACTTTTTGTTTACATTTCTTCAAGGACTATATTAAACTGAGGAGAAGACTCCCTAATTTTATTCATAACTTTTTTACTATTAACAGCTAGACATTTCTAACAAGTAACAGAATTAAGAGAAATATAATTGCAGATATGATTTAACATTTATATATTCATGTATGTATTCATATAGTAATTGATTCAGCAAACATTTAAAATGTTTCAGCAGGGGCGCCTGGGTGGCACAGCGGTTGGGCGTCTGCCTTCGGCTCAGGGCGTGATCCCGGTGTTGTGGGATCGAGCCCCACATCAGGTTCCTCTGCTGTGAGCCTGCTTCTTCCTCTCCCACTCCCCCTGCTTGTGTTCCCTCTCTCACTGGCTGTCTTTATCTCTGTCAAATAAATAAATAAATAAAATCTTTAAAAAAAAAAATGTTTCAGCAATTCCCATGTTAAATTATGAGTAGGGTATGGGAAATTTGATGTCACTTTATTCAGAACTATATGTTATTATGTACTAAAAAGTAAATGACAAATGTGTAGTTTTTTGTTATTATTAAGGATTATTTAAACATATTTTTAATTTATATCTTCTATTGTAGATGGGTGGTGTTGCCTAAGGGAATTTGGGGTCACTGAAGAAGTAGCAAGATGAAGAATATGATTAACCTATTAAATTCTGTGTCAACAGTTAGAGGTCTAAGCACTTTAAATATTTTACTCCTTCTTTCCTGGCTTCTAATGTGCCTGATAAAAGGAAACTGCAGCTGCTAGTAATACAGTTGTTTATTTATAGGTATTCTGTCTTCTGTTTGATCTTAAAATTCCTGCTTTGTGTTTAATGCCAACAGTCACTAAAATCTGTCTAGCTTTGCTTGACTCTGTTACATTCCCAGACAGATGATCATATTTTTCTTTAATTGTGAACATTCTTTATAACATCTCTAAATGTTGCTCTTTTACTAGGCTTTTCATTATTAATTCTAATAATATCAATC
This sequence comes from Ailuropoda melanoleuca, assembly GCF_002007445.2. NCBI lineage: Eukaryota > Metazoa > Chordata > Mammalia > Carnivora > Ursidae > Ailuropoda > Ailuropoda melanoleuca. The sequence goes on along the minus strand of NC_048220.1, from coordinate 127,429,283 downwards.
AAATGCCACAAAGACTAAATATTACCCTAAATCTTGGTGTGTATTTGCACTTGTACTCATGCAGGTCACTGCTTGAGTCATGGGCAGGGACATGATCTCTTTTTCTCCCGGCCAGATTTAGTTCTTCCTCCCCCAACTCCTTCCCTTCCTTTCCACTAAGTTTTTCTGTTGTCCCCACTTCCAGTTTCTTCCACTTTCTTTTTGTCTTCTCAAGAATATAATTCTTTTATGTGCCTAGTTTAGCATTAAAATTCCAGCCTTTACTCTGCAATATGTACTTTTGTGTTTAACTTACTACCACCCATCTTAATGCCAATGTATCATAAATTTAAGTATGTACTTCTCTTTTTATCAATTGGAAGTTTTTTCTTCTTTAATCTCATTATATATTTTAATATGTTAGTGTATATTTTATACAGAATGTGTATGTATTTAAAACAGTAGCTGAAGGACCATCCATGTTTTAGTCTGACATGTTGCTAGAAATGGAAATGTTACTTTCTACACTGAGATTAAGGTATTCTTTCATTTTATATCATATAGGATGAAACTGGCATAGATCAATGGACTTTTAGAGATTTTCCAATCATGGGTTAAAATATATGAGAACATAAAATGCATTTCATCTCAATTATTGAATGTGTTTATTACCTTCTCCTAAGAATCATACAAAGTCTGTTTATGGTTATATCAGATAGCAAGAACTATCATACTGAATTTGACACAAAGTTAGCAGCCTGAAGTATGATTTTTATATGTTTTCTTGTGAAGAAGAGTGTGTGTGTGTGTGTGTGTGTGTGTGTATTTAGTTGCACATATATGGACTTTCTTGGGTCAATTTTGTTAATGCATTCTGAAATCTATAATGAATTATATTTATGTAAATATTATATATTTATTTTTTAATTCAGCAGATTTATGAGTGTTTTGTTTAAAAGGCTATTTTTGCTTTTAATATCTTTTTTAATTATGAACAATTATAATTTAAGTAGATGATTTATATTGGACATAAAAAAAGGCAAAACAATTCAGCAGGACTTTTTATAAGATATAGTTAAGTGTAATAATTTTGATCAGGAATTAATGGGTACTATTTTCTGATTAAAATCAATATTACTAAAACTTTTCAACTTTTGCTGAAATATGTCAATATTGGTTAGGGTGGTTTTTTTTTAGCAAATATAATGACATCTATTATTACCAAATTATTGAATGACATTTATTTTAATTATATTTAATGCAAAAAATTATAGTCACTATATATTAATAATATACATTTTTAAACCTTATGAAATTTATATGAGTATGCTAATATTTCTATTGTAATTACTATATAATATGCAGAAATCATATTTGAATCATATAACTGATTATATAATATGATATGGACTTAATATCTATGTTCTACCAAAATTTGTATTTAATACCCATTTGTATTTAATACCCATAAATTTGTATTTAATACCCATAAATTTGAAATTTAATACCCATTTTGATGGTATTAAGAGGTGGGGCATTTGGAAAATTTGTATTTAATACCCATTTGTATTTAATACCCATAAATTTGAAATTTAATACCCATTTTGATGGTATTAAGAGGTGGGGCATTTGGAAGGTAATTAAGTTTGAGCATGGAGCCCTCTTGTGTGGGATTAGAATTTAGAAGAGGCAAAGATGCATGAAAGCAAGATACAAGGAGGGCTGGAAAAGGTTTGTCACCAGAACCTGACCCTGCTGGCATCCTGATCTCAGACTGGCAGCCTCCAGAAATGTGACAAATTTCTGTTGTTTATATATGATACTTTGTTCTGGCAGCCTAGTCTAAGACATAATTCTATATTAAAAAAAAAAATCTGCCTTGGCATTTTTTTAAGGAAACCTAATTATGATTTCTGCTATATCAGCTGTTGTGCTTTAATTTCTCCTACTCTAAATTTATGAGATAGTATAAATTATAATTACACATGATCAATGTCAAACACAGGTGGTTTAATCTCTTAGGATTGATAAAGGACAAACATTAACTTTTTTTCTTTATCTAAATGTCATTCTGAACTGGAATGAAGTATCCGTTGTGCTAGGGTGGTCATATTTTAGACTAATCCCTGACATCTTAAAAGTAAGAAACATTTTTATATAAGCCTTCAATATAACACCTAATAGTACAACATACTTACCTTACTTTTTTTCTTTTCTGAATAATGAAAATGGAATTCATACCATCATCTCAAGTTTTCATAATTTTTGACAGGAAATAAGGTGGAAAAATTTAATTATGAAATATCCTCTGAAGCATTCGTTTGTGTACTTTAACCTTTTTAGTATTCTGAATTTCAACAGATGGTCATTCTAACTCTTCCCAACAGGGGTTTGAGTTTTTAAATAGGAGAGAAATTGTCCATCCAATCAAATTTCCAGTTCTGAAAAGGTCAAATTAGTATAGTACATGCAGTTATTCTCAGAATGTATTAAACATTAACAATCTGACAGCTTATTCTTTTGACACAATGTAGGACAACTTTCCACATGAGAAAGCTTTTAACAAATAAGAAAAATGCAAGTCATTTGACAATTTTCACTACAACCTTTACCAACATACAAATAATAGAAAGAGAAATCAAATATTTACTATTATCTTTAAAATTGTGTACTAGGTAGGGATTGAACATTTCATTCATTTTTTATATTCTCCAATTCTTATATGTATCTTGATCTTTTTCTATATTTGCTATTTTAATATTGACAATGATGTGTGCTTTGCAAATTCAGTATCACTTTTTAAAGAAATATATATCTTGAAATGTTACCTGAAATCTTAAAAAGACAACATTATTTCTTATAGAAAAAAATGCCCACAATAGAAGACATTGACAAAATAAACGATAATATATGGTACTACTGAAATGGTCCATCCTTAAAATACAAATCTATGAAGAATTGGACAGAAACATGCAAAAAAAGAAAAAGAATCTAGACATATCTTACACCCTTCACAAAAACTAACTCAAAATGGGTCATGGACCTAAATGTAAAACACAAAACTATAAAATTCCTAAAAGAGTACTTAGGAGAAAACCTAAATGACTTTAGGATGGTGGTGCCTTTTTAGACACAACACCAAAGACACAATTTTTCAAAGAAATAATCGACATGCTGGATTTTATTAACATTAAAAACTTCTGGTCTATGAAAGACAGTATCAAGAGAAGACAAGCAACAGACTAGGAAAAATATTTGCAAAATACATAGCTGATAAAAGACTGTTACACAAAACATAAAAAGAACTTTTAATATTCAACAAGGAAATAAACAATTAAAAAATTGGCCAAAGACCTTAACAGACACCTCATGGAAGAAAGACCACATTGTGTTTAATATTTCGGAATTTGCATGTGAAAAAAACTGGGGGAATTTAAATTATGATCTCTTGGAATCAAAATTATATGTTGGAAAGACACATTTTGGAAGCAATGCTAAGAGGAAATGTGGAAGGAAGAATTGAGGCAAGGGATGAGTCAATGAACCTAGTGGGAAGAGAAAGGACACAATAAATTGAAGAGATGTTGGGAAGAATCACCACAAAATCGACAAGTTTATGGGTTTTTTAAAATGCAAAATATGAATATTTAATTAATATGAGATTTAATATGCATTGAAAGTTAGAAAATAAATCACACAAATTACCTATTTTTAAAAATACCAAGTTTGTAAGCCTCAGACACATAAACTTTTTTTTCAATTAACTGCTCTAGTTTTATGAACATTTTTCAACTCTCAAATTTGAAAATATAACAAACTTGCTCTAATATGTGCTTTAAGATATTAGGGTGTTAGAGCTTTTTGTGCATGCTATCTAATCTTAAATATTCAATGAACTGATGACATTAGATATTAGATAAAAAACTACTGTCTCAGAAACTGGGTGGAGCCATGAAAGTGAAGAACTCTGAATTTGGATTTTATAATCTTCAAGGAAAATCTGCTTTCCAAGTAAGATACACATTTACGAAACATTAACAGGTCTAAAATGATTTCAATACTTGTAGTATGAACAACTAAGAAAATAAAAGCCAATGTGGGACTAGGGGCTGGGGGGGGGGCACATAGTATAGATAAAACATGGAAGAACTAAGCTAATCTACATTGAATTCTTTTTTTTATGGTTTTAAAGCTTATTATTATTATTATTGAAGAATAGTTGACATACAATGTTATATTAGTTTCAGGTTTAGAGTATAGTGATTCAACAATTCTATACATTATGCAATTCTCAGCATAAGTGTACTTATCACCATATAACATTATTACAATATTATTGACTATATTCCCCATGTTATACTTTTCATCCTCTTGACTTACTCACTTCATAAATGGAAGTTTGTACCTCTTAATCCCCTTCACTATTTTGTCCATCTCCTCATTCTCTCCATTCTGGCCACCACCAATTTATTTGTTTTATCTATGAGTCTGTTTCTGTGTTGTTTGTTTATTTTGTTTTCTAGAATTCACATGTAAGTGAAATCATATGGTATTTGTCTTTTTCTCTTTGACTTACTTCACTTGGCATAATACCCTCTAAGTCCACCCATATCATTGCAAATGGCAAAATTTCATTTTTATGGCTGAATAATTACACACACACACACACACACACACACATATATATAATGTACAAATATATAATGTATATATAATATACACATATATATGTATGTATCTCATATCTTTATCCATTCATGTGTCAGTGGACACTTGGGTTGTTTCTGTATCTTGGCTATTGTATATAATGCTGCAATATACATAGAGGTGGATATATCTTTTCAAATTAGTGTTTTTGTTTTCTTTTGGTGGATATCCAGTAATAGAACTACTGGATTTTATGGCATTTTTAGTTTTAATTTTTTTAGGAACCAACTGTTTTCCACAGTTGCTACACCAATTTACATTCTCACCAATAGTACACTATGGGTTCTTTTTCTCCATGTCCTCACCAACACTTGTTATTTCTTGTCTTTTTGATACTAGCCATTCTGACTGGTTTTGGTATCTTATTGTGGTTTTGATTTGCATTTATCTAATGGTGGGTGATGCTGAGCATCTTTTCACATATCTTTGGGCCATCTGTGTGTCTTCTTTGGAAAAATTCTATCCAGGTCCTCTGCTCATTTTTTAATCAGACTATTTGTTTTTATGGTGTTGAGTTGTATGATTCTTTATATATTTTTGATGTTAACCCCTTATTGGATATTGAATATATCATTTACAAATAGCTTCTCCCATTCTGTAGGTTGTCCTTTTTTTGTTGTTGATGATGGTTTCCTTTACTGTGCAAAAGCTTTTTGTTTAGTGTATTCCCAGTAGTTTATATTTGTGTCCCCTGCTTGAGGAGACATAGCCATAAGGAGGTTGCTAAGGCCAAGTCTAAGAGATTACTGCCTATGTTTTCTGCTAGGAGTTTTATGGTTTCAGGTCTCACATTTAGGTCTTTAATTCATTTTGAATTTATTTTTGTGTAAAAGCTCATTATTTATTTATTTTTGAGGTCATGTAACTTTTTGTTTGTTTGTTTTATGTTCAATACTTTTAAAATAATCTGTACCATAATTACCTGGGAGGCATTTCTCCGTTTCAACGTTAGAATGAAATGGTTCCCACTTCCAACCTATGATTTCCTCCTGAAATTTACAATTTTCTGCTTCCATAGCAAAGAAATCATAAAATTAATCATCAGGGGTTTTTGTTGTTCTTTTGTTTGTCTTTGTTTTAGTTATTTATTTTTTTACACTACTTCAACCACCAATAGAATATAAGCTGTGTAGTTTAACTTTTGTTTATGTGTGTGTGTGTTTTCTTTTCTGTTGTTAGATCCCTTTGGAAATAGAAATCTATCTACATTGGTGTCTTTTCACCTTGTATAATATTTCCAAAGATTGTTCTAAATGTTTTTCATCATATATTCAACTTTTGTGATAGCTTTTATATATATATATAAAATATGCTTTTATATATATAATATGCATAACTTTTGTGATAGCTTATATATATAAGAATAATATAATATGCAATATTACACATGCATATTTATAGATTCATACACACATACATATATAAATATACATATGTATATTTTAACAGCCTTATTTAGATTGCATGCCATAATGTTCACCCATTTGACAGATGCAATTTAATGGTTTTTTAGTATGTTTACAGAATTGTACTACAATTATCATGTTTGTTTTTATAAAAATAAAATGATGCAGTCTTGCTGTCTGCATTTTCAAGGAAATCTTAATGATAATTTTAAATTTTGACACCAGAGACAATTCCTGGATTTTTATTTTTCATTGTGGTTTACTTTTGTTTGTTGTCATCTATGTGAATTAAAATTTATATTTAGTTGTTAGTTATTGAAAAGTTGCTATGTTGCTTAAATGTGAATTTTATTTTTGGAGCTTTTTTCTCAGAAGTCTCATTTGCCTATTTAATGTTAAAAGAACATAATATTTATTTCTATGCTTTCTTTCTATTCCAAAATATTAAATAGTTTGAGCTATGATTAGAAATTACTTCCAGCAAAAGACAGACTTTTTTTGCATGCTACAAAATATTTCTATATAACTGAAATGTATAGGGCCCAATCTCCCACAGTAAAACAATAATGTAGTTGGAGCATACTTATCTCATTAATTTATGAGTAACAACTCAATGCTATTAATAATGTAGTACATTAATACTTACACCCTTTGATATATTATATTTGCAAATAACCATGATTTATTGGTATTATTGGGATTGCATTTTTGTTTTAGTTAGGCAATAAATTAAATTTGAAAAAGATATAATAAATTAATTTTAAGAAAGCATATCAAGGATTTATATATTTTGATAAAAATTATCTGCTAATGTTTAATCCATTTACACTTGTTTTCACATTTTATGATTTTTGAAAACACAAAATTATAATGAAAATTTCATCTCTAAAGGAGGCCAGATCCCTGGCAAGAACCAAAGATGGCCTATTAAACTAAAGACCAGACAGATTAGGAAGAAGATAAGCATATTTTGCCATAGTTCCTTCTCACTACTCTTATCTATAGACTGCAGATCTAGCCCCACCATTCCCTGAAAACTTTAGTTACTGAATCATTACAACTTCATTCAACTTCACTCTCATCACAATTATTGATGAGTTCCACAGAGATGACTTCAAAACTGTGTTCTTTCAGTTCCTGGTGTTTTCAGCTCATGTCAGCCATCCATTCATATGATCATACCCTAGATCTTGTTCCTAATGACTTTGCTACTCCAGTATCTCATATGCAGGAATCTTATTCATCTCTATAATGTCAAAATGGTTGAGTGATATAGAAGGGTTCACTCACTCCTTAATGATCTCTTGCAATCTTACGGCTTTACATGCCATCTCTACGCTGGTCAATGCATTTACTAAGACTACTCTTGGGCACATCACATAAACTCAAGAAATTTCCCTGCGCTCAAAGCCACTTACACAACTACTCCATCTAATGCTTAAAAGACACTTCAAATCTGCACATAAGAAAACTAAACTTGATCTTTCTTCCTCACCCAAGCCTATTCATTTGCAGTCTACTTCATTCCAGTAAATGGCTGCCCTAAGCTTCTATAGTTCTCCATCTTCTCTGGGAAAAATATAGATTTATCACTGCTACTGTTCTCTTTCACATATGGCTTGTATTCTTTTAGCACACTTTATAGTTCTATCATCCAGAATTTCAGAACTTGTAGCCACCATCATTGCTTCCATCTCACTCTTAGCCACAAATTTATATCAACTTGATTATTGCAATAGCATCATAAATGTTTTTCCTACTTAACACTCATCTGCCTTTAAATTATTCAACCCAGAATCAAACATTTACAAAAATACTAAGATCAATTAACATGGTGATTTGTGTATGGCTTCTAATTAATAGAATGTAAAAACCAAGATTTTTACCATGAGCTAGAAAGTTCTATATGTTCTTGCTCCCAGTGACTTTCCATTCCTTTCTATAAGCACTTTTTTTTTCCCCCCTGGCACTCCTTAGAGATATTATCTCCTTTCTGTTATTAGAAAATATTCCCCTCCCCAAAATTAATAAATAAAAATCTCTTAACTCACTGACTTTGCCCACTCAGTTCCATTTTCCTGAACTACCTCCCTATACTTTTTGTTTTCTCCTCAAATATCAGCTTGTGTGTTCAGCTTACTTGCCAATGATCATCATTAGTCCCCTTTCAACTCACCAAGAGCTTCATGCTTGTTCTTTTTATAGCCATAATTATAATGTATGAAACATATATTTTATCTATATACCTCCTATTTTCTGCTAGAATATAAGCCCCACAAGGGGAGAGTCTTTCTGAAGCCTCAGTACACAGTAGTTTCTCAATAATTTTTTTGAGGAATAAATGTATAATATTATCTCTTCGACACAGAGCATTCAAATTCTAGTCTGTAAGTATTAATTACCTAAATAAGTTCAAGTCACAATGTTTACTTATTTCCTGCTATATAGACATCATTAGCATCACCAGACATCATTTAACAGAGGGATACATAATGTTGAAAAAAGTTCCAATTCTCTTTGAGGTCATATACTAAGTGCAAATAACAACAACAAAACCCCATATAAATCAATGATAAAACTTTCAGTACTTACAAGCAAAATACATGGTAAATAAATGATGAATTATGCAAATAAGGTAGATTTTACAGCATACACATATATGAGGAGATGGTAAGTGAGCTAAGAACTACATGATCAGACGGGGTATTTTCCAGGGAGAATCAAGAGCAAATATAAATACCTGAAGCAAAAAACCCTTAAATTTCATAGATACTAACTCTAATGTAGCCCCACAAATTTACCCAACACCCAACAAAACCGTAATCCTCATAGTACTTGTGTTTATGTATTTTATGTTAGAACATCAAGTATAATTATTGCAATTGGCTGGAGAGAAAGAAGTGTAGAAGATATGTTGATATCAAGAAGAAAGTACAATGATAAAACTATGAGCTTGACATATAATAGGGGTTAACATGTGCTTCAGATTATGTACATGACATCATAGACTTTATTCTTTTTATGTAAGCAGATGTAACTGAGCAGTTAGGGTGGATAGGTGATTCTGTAAGGTCATTAAGGGATCTAGTTTCTTCTTTCCTATTGCTCTGCTCTGTCATCACCTTAAGTATTATCCTCCTCTAAGTGTTCAAAACATGAAAGAAAGTGGAGAGATAGTCGTATCATTTTAAGGATGTGACAAAGAAGTGAAATCATTTATTTTGTTTCATATCCCTTTGGTCAGAGTTTAGCTACATGGCCAAATTTGCTGCAAGTGAGGTTTTGATATGGAGTGTGTTTCTTAATGGTAAGATTCAAAGCTAAAATTTGAGGATTTTTTTTACTAAGTGATTAGTAAATAGGTAGGTATTATAGTAGTAAAATAGGTAGGTAGTAAAATAGGTAGGTATTATAAGACAATTAACAGTGTCTGAAAGACAATGAAATCCCCCCACTGCCATGATACAAAACATTTTCACCACTACAAGAAAGTTTCCACACACTCAATTTGTAGTTTATCCCCTTCCCCTACCTTCTGGATCTTGGTGATAGATCTGCTTTCTATCAGTGTAGTTTTGTATTTCTGGAATCATAAAAATAGAATTATAGAGCATTTATTCTTTTGTGAATGACTTTTTTCACTAGGAATAATGTGTTTGAAATTCGTCTATGTTTGTGCTTGTGCAGTGGGCATTCATTCATTTTCATTGCTGAATACTTTTCTATTGCATGTATACACCTCGATTTGTTTACCCATCAGTTGATTAACATAATAGATGTTCCTAGTTTTTAGCTTCTATTAGTAAAACTGAAAAAAAAAGAAAAAAATTTACTAACAAATTTTGATGTGGACGTATGTTTTTCTTACGTTTGGGTAAACTTCTAGGGACAGGATTTGTTAGCGACAGGGTATGTGTGTATTTACCCTAATAAGAAACTAGGTTAGTGAGTGGGTAGGTATGTTTTTACCCTTATAAGAAACTACTCTATTATTTTCTAAAATGGTTGTATCATTTAGCATTTTCACCAAAAAGGTATGGGTTTCATTTTCTCAACATCTTCGCCAATATTTGGTGGGGTGAGTCTTTTTAATTGTTGCTGTTCTAGTAGATTTATATGGAATCTCATTCTATTTTTATATGCATTTCTCTAATGTATAAGATAGCTGAAAATTCTGTATATGTTCATTTTCCATCGATATATGTTCTCTGGTGAAATGTTTGTTTAAATTATTTGCTCTTTAATTTTAGTTTTTGTCACTATTAATATTGAGTAGTAAGAGCTTGTATTTTCTGGATAAAAATATTTTTTTAGACCTCGATGTGAGACAGGAATCCGTCAAAATTCTAGAGGAGAACATAGGCAACAACCTCTACGACATTGGCCAAAACAACCTTTTTCATGACACATCTCCAAAGGCAAGAGAAACAAAAGATAAAATGAACTTATGGGACGTTGTCAAGATAAAAAGCTTCTGCACAGCCAAGGAAAGGGTCAAAAAAACTAAGAGGCAGCCCACGGAATGGGAGAATTTATTTGCAAAGGACACTACAGATATAGGACTGGTATCCAAATCTACAAAGAACTTCTCAAACTCAATACACAGAAACAAATAAACAAATCAAAAAATGGGCAGAAGATATGAACAGACACTTTTCCAATGAAGACATACAA